>NC_084564.2:6115000-6235000 GCF_033978685.3 Nerophis lumbriciformis
CGGCGGCGACACGTTCAAACCCGGCGGCGACACGTTCAAACCCGGCGGAGACACGTTCAAACCCGGCGGCGACACGTTCAAACCGGCGGCGACACGTTCAAACCCGGCGGAGACACGTTCAAACCCGGCGGCGACACGTTCAAACCCGGCGGCGACACGTTCAAACCCGGCGGCGACACGTTCAAACCCGGCGGCGACACGTTCAAACCCGGCGGCGACACCCTCAAACCCGGCGGCGACACCCTCAAACCCGGCGGCGACACGTTCAAACCCGGCGGCGACACGTTCAAACCCGGCGGCGACACGTTCAAACCCGGCGGCGACACGTTCAAACCCGGCGGCGACACGTTCAAACCCGGCGGCGACACGTTCAAACCCGGCGGCGACACGTTCAAACCCGGCGGCGACACGTTCAAACCCGGCGGCGACACGTTCAAACCCGGCGGCGACACGTTCAAACCCGGCGGCGACACGTTCAAACCCGGCGGCGACACGTTCAAACCCGGCGGCGACACGTTCAAACCCGGCGGCGACACGTTCAAACCCGGCGGCGACACGTTCAAACCCGGCGGCGACACGTTCAAACCCGGCGGCGACACCTTTAAACCCGGCGGGGACACGTTCAAACCCGGCGGCGACACGTTCAAACCCGGCGGCGACACGTTCAAACCCGGCGGCGACACCTTTAAACCCGGCGGCGACAGGTTCAAACTCGGCGGCGACACGTTCAAACCCGGCGGCGACACGTTCAAACCCGGCGGCGACACCTTTAAACCTGGTAGAAACATGTTTAAATTGGGTAGAAACACGTTTAAACCCTGCAGCGACACCTTTAAACCCGGCAGCGACACGTTCAAACCCGGCAGCGACACCTTTAAATCCGGCAGCGACACGTTCAAACCCGGCAGCGACACGTTCAAACCCGGCAGCGACACGTTCAAACCCGGCAGCGACACGTTCAAACCCGGCAGCGACACGTTCAAACCCCGGCAGCGACACCTTTAAACCCCGGCAGCGACACTTTTAAACCCGGTAGCGACACCTTTAAACCTGGTAGAAACATGTTTAAATTGGGTAGCAAAACGTTTAAACCTTGCAGCGACACCTTTAAACGCGGTAGAGACATGTTTAAACCTGGTAGAAACATGTTTAAACCTGGTAGAAACATGTTTAAATTGGGTAGCGACACGTTTAAACCTGGTAGAGACATGTTTAAACCTGGTAGAGACATGTTTAAACCTGGTAGAGACATGTTTAAATTGGGTAGCGAAACGTTTAAACCTGGTAGAGACATGTTTAAACCTGATAGAGACATGTTTAAACCTGGTAGAGACATGTTTAAATTGGGTAGCGACACGTTTAAACCTGGTAGAGACATGTTTAAATTGGGTAGCGAAACGTTTAAACCTGGTAGAGACATGTTTAAACCTGGTAGAGACATGTTTAAACCTGGTAGAGACATGTTTAAACCTGGTAGAGACATGTTTAAACCTGGTAGAGACATGTTTAAACCTGGTAGAGACATGTTTAAATTGGGTAGCGACACGTTTAAACCCATGTTAAAACATGTCAAGGCTTGGTGTCAACATGTTAGAACTGGTATCAGCATAGCTGGACGGCGTATCAACATACTTAGACTGACATCAGCAAGTTCCCACTAGGTGTCAACTCAATGGTACTTGTCATAAACACGTTTACGAGTATTTGAACGTTTACAGCAAGCCGTTAAGGAATGGTATCAACTTGTTGAGAGTGGTATCATGTGCCGACACTTTCTGTACCGTATTTTCTGCACTATTAGCCGCACCTAAAAACCACAAATTTACTCAAAAGCTGACAGTGCGGCTTATAACCCGGTGCGCTTTATATATGGGTTAATATTAAGATTCATTTTCATAAAGTTTCGGTCTCGCAACTACGGTAAACAGCCGCCGTCTTTTTTCCCCGTAGAAGAGGAAGTGCTTCTTCTTCTACGCAAGCAACCGCCAAGGTAAGCACCCGCCCCCATAGAACAGGAAGCGCTTCTTCTTCTACTGTAAGCAACCACCCGCCCCGGTAGAAGAAGAAGAAGCGCGTGGATATTACGTTTCATTTCCTTTGTGTGTTTACATCTGTAAAGACCACAAAATGGCTCCTACTAAGCGACAGGTTTCCGGTTCATGAAAAGACGCAATCTCTCCATCCGCACACGGACTACTATTTCACAGCAACTGCCTAAAGACTTTCAAGAAAAGCTGGCTACTTTCCGTGCATATTGTAAAAACAAGATAGCTGAAAAAAAGATCCGGCCAGAGAACATTATCAACATGGACGAGGTTCCACTGACTTTTGATATTCCTGTGAACCGCACTGTGGATACAACGGGAGCACGTACGGTGAATATTCGCACCACAGGGAATGAGAAGTCATCCTTCACTGTGGTTCTAGCTTGCCATGCTAATGGCCAGAAACTTCCACCCATGGTGATATTCAAAAGGAAGACCTTGCCAAAAGAGACCTTTCCAGCCGGCGTCATCATAAAAGCTAACTCGAAGGGATGGATGGATGAAGAAAAGATGAGCGAGTGGTTAAGGTAAGTTTACGCGAAGAGGCCGGGTGGCTTTTTTCACGCAGCTCCGTCCATGTTGATATACGACTCCATGCGCGCCCACATCACGCTGGTTTTTAATATATTATTAAAGTTTGACTGACCTATCCGACTGTTTTTTTGACATTCCTTTAGCGCAGTTAGATGCGGCTTATAACACGGGGCGGCTTATAGGTGGACAAAGTTTTGAAATATGCCGTTCATTGAAGGCGCGGCTTTTAACCCAGGGCGCCTTATGGTGCGGAAAATACGGTACACTAAAGAATCATGTTTACACTCGGTATCGACATATGTGCACCTGTCCCTTGCATGTTTACACCGGGTGTCAATGTTGATACGCCATGTGACAATGTCGATATGCATGAAGTGTTGATACTGGGTGTGAACATGCTCATAAAGTATGCAAAGCATGCCAATACAGGTCTATAAAGGAGTGTATGTTGGACCTGCAGACACCCTGTGAGGGCGTAAGGCCAGCAGCAGTACCAGGCTGTTTCCTGTAGAAATGAGCAGAGCCCGGAAATCCTCTGACACCATCTGTCCTGACCGCTTCTGTGGGGTCACAGCGTGGCCGGGGTAGGGGTGAGAGTGGGAGTGGAGGGGGCAGTGGTAAAAGAAAAGTAACAGGATGATAAGAGACATGGAAAAGACACATTTTGGAGAGGAGGAGTAAAAAAACAATAAAAAGAAAGATAAGAAGCACAAAGAGTGAAAACCCGCGTCAGAACGCAACAAAGCCACAGAGACCCCAGGTGGACATACAGGAACATTACATCTCCATGCGGACGGCCCCGAGAGTAGAGCGCTGACTCGGCACTGAGCAGTGACCACCACTCCTCTAATGAAGGCTAGAATTTGTTTCAATGAAATGGATCAGGGAAAGTCTAAAGTGCTTTTATAAATCTGAGGAGTTGAGGAGCGGCAGTGACGTCAGCGCTCCCGCCCTGGAGGACTCTTCCCTTCTCCCCCAGCCCCCGGTCCCGGGGGGGTCCTACCTGCTTGTCGTTCTCCACATCGTGGCCCAGACTGATCAAACAGGCTTTGAACTCCTCGGCCATGAGGGCCCCGCTGTGGTCCTGAGGCGGGGCCAATGGCAGCCAATGACAGAGCGGCACAAGGTGACCACCCGACCAATAGCAACACGGCGTAGATGGCGGGATGGAGCGCGGCATGCAGGAGGGGTGCGGGGACGATGGCACACATGGGAAACAGACACCGATGGTTGTTGAGACAATGTCCACACTCACATGCAGCCAAACATTGTAAATCATACAGGCTGCTGAAATGCATCATGGGATATCTGCCATCAAATGTATTTCCAGAGGTGGGTAGTAACGCGCTACATTTACTCCGTTACATCTACTTGAGTAACTTTTGGGATAAATTGTACTTCTAAGAGTAGTTTTAATGCAACATACTTTTACTTTTACTTGAGTATATTTATAGAGAAGAAACGCTACTTTTACTCCGCTACTTTTATCTACATTCAGCTCGCTACTCGCTACTAATTTTTATCGATCTGTTAATGCACGCTTTGTTTGTTTTGGTCTGTCAGACAGACCTTCATAGTGCCTGCGTTTCAACAAATACAGTCACTGGTGACGTTCACTCCGTTCCACCAATCAGATGCAGTCACTGGTGACGTTGGACCAATCAAACAGAGCCAGGCGGTCACATGACCTGACTTAAACAAGTTGAAAAACTTATTGGGGTGTTACCATTTAGTGGTCAATTGTACGGAATATGTACTGTACTGTGCAATCTACTGATACAAGTTCCAATCAATCAATCAAAAGTGTGAAGGAAAAAAGACCATTTTTTATTTCAACCGTACACCCCGTCAAAAGCCTAAAGACTGACTGCACAGTTCCTGTCTTCACAATAAAAGTGCCGCTCCATCGCGCCTGCGCTTTCAAAATAAGAGTCTCCGAAAGCCTGCGCAAACAAGCTAGCAAGCTACGGAGTTTGCCGCCAATGTATTTCTTGTAAAGTGTATAAAAACGAATATGGAAGCTGGACATATAAGATGCCAAAAACCAACCACTTTCATGTGGTATTAGACAGAAAGGAGGAACTTTTTTTCTCCTCCATTTGAAAACGTGGACGTTTGTCATCACTACTGTCTGATTCCAATCAATGCAAGTCATCAAAATCAGGTAATACACCAACTTATATTCTTGTCTTCATGAAAGAAAGGAATCTATATGTGTTAAACATGCATGTATATTCATTAAAACACCTTTAACATGTAAACAAAAACGGCAAAAAAAAAATATATAAATTATATACTGTATATATCAATGTATGTGTATATATATATATATATATATATATATATATATATATATATATATATATATATGTGTGTATATATATATATATATGTATATATGTGTGTGTGTGTATGTGTATATATATATATATATATATATATATATATATATATATAATGTGTGTATGTTACTCATCAGTTACTCAGTACTTGAGTAGTTTTTTTACAACATACTTTTTACTTTTACTCAAGTAAATATTTGGGTCACTACTCCTTACTTTTACTTGAGTAATAAATCTCTAAAGTAACAGTACTCTTACTTGAGTACAATTTCTGGCTACTCTACCCACCTCTGTGTATTTCTATGTATACTTTTCAAAAGAAAAGAAACCTGGATGCATATGCAAAAGTGAAATATATTTATCCGTACAGTGATCTATTTATTTATATTTGCACCTTATTGCTCTTTTATCCTGGACTACAACGAGCTAATGCAACAAAATGTTGTTCTTATCTGTAAAGTTCAAATTTGAATGACAATAAAACGAAGTCTAAGCCTCGAAAAGCAGCAAAACAAGATGAGTGGTGCTCCAGGGCAGTGTTTTTCAACCAGTGTGCCGTGGGAGGTAATTTAATTTCACCTATTTGGGTTAAACTTTTTTTTTTGCAAAACTAGTAATTATAGTCTGCAAATGATGTGTTGTTGTTGAGTGTCGATGCTGTCTAGAGCTCGGCAGAGTAACCGTGTAATACTCTTCTATATCAGTAGGTGGCAGCCGGTAGCTAATTGCTTTGTAGATGTTGGAAACAGCGGGAGGCAGGGTGCAGGTAAAAAGGTGTTTAATGCTTAAACCAAAAATAAACAAAAGGTGAATGCCCCTAAGAAAAGGCATTGAAGCTTAGGGAAGGCTATGCAGAACGAAACTAAAACTGAACTAGCTACAAAGTAAACAAAAGTTAAAGTACCAATGATTGTCACACGCACACACTAGGTGTGGTGAAATTTGTCCTTTGCATTTGACCCATCCCCTTGTTCACCCCCTGGGAGGTGAGGGGAGCAGTGGGCAGCAGCGGTGGCCGCGCCCGGGAATCATTTTTGGTGATTTAACCCCCAACTTCAACCCTTGATGCTGAGTGCCAAGCAGGGAGGTAATGGGTCCCATTTTTATAGTCTTCGGTATGACTCGGCCGGGGTTCGAACTCACAACCTACCGATCTCAGGGCGGACACTCTAACCACTAGGCCACTGAGTAGGTAAAAAAACAGAAATGGAAATTTAAAAAAAAAGAAATAGAATGCTGGACGACAGCAAAGACTTACTGTGGAGCAAAGACGGCGTCCACAATGTACATCCGAACATGACAAGAAAATCTACAATGTCCCCACAAAGAAGGATAACAACAACTGAAATATTCTTGATTGCTAAAACAAAGTAGATGCGGGAAATATCGCTCAAAGGAAAACATTATTTGGAATTTAAATTTTCATGAGGGAACTCTCCTGAAGGAATCAAAGTATTATCTACAGTATCTATCTATGAAGCTGCTACAGGAAAATACCAAAAAAGAGAAAAAGCCAACAAAATAGGAGCGCAAGACAAGAACTAAAACACTACACACAGGAAAACAGCAAAAAATTCCAAATAAGTCACGGCGTGATGTGACAGGTGGTGACAGTACATCTACTTTGAGACAAGAGCTATAGTGATACATGCTTGGTTATGGTTTAAAGTCGTATCCAACAATTGCGACAATGACTTTTTACTGACAACTGAGTTTCGTTTTTAATGATTTCTGCTGGTGGTGTGCCTCTGGATTTTTTCAATGCAAAAAATGTGCCTTGCCTCAAAAAAGGTTGAAAAACACTGCTCCAGGGGAGGATGAGGAGACACAAAGACCACATGTGGGTGCATGAGTGAGTGAAACAGTGACCCCTAGTGGTGATAGATGTCCTTCCTCGTCCTTTGGTGATCAGTTCCAACCGTTACAAACACCAAATGTTGTCCCACTTTCCTTACAGTATGTAGTAATATTTACAAGAAATGAGAGTTCACCCGTGTTGAGGCGCTCTAACAACAAATACTCACTCGCTTGGCTCCCCTCTCACACCCTCCTTCGGTCTAAACATTAGCATGGACATGAGTATTTGCCCCACAAATGCCATTAAGTCTTATGACAGCGTTAACTTGCACAGACAAAAACTGATTTGAAGTAACGCACAATCTTTTTACCCCCCCAAAGTATAAAAAGTTGATTTGCGGCGCCTGACCTTGTCAAAGTGGTTGAAGGAGGCGCGGTACTCGTACAGCTCCTCCTGGCTGATGCCCTTGGCGTCGCGCGTCAGGATCTGGTTCTCAATCTCGTTGATGGTCCTGGCGATGGTGGTGTGCAGCTGCTCCCAGCCCACACGGATGTGCTGCGGAGGGCAAGGAAGTGAGCAAACGCTGTCTTGACATACGGTGCTACATTCTCATGGCTTCCTCGCCAAATGTCTCGCCAAAAGTTTGCCCCCGTTTTTGTATTCCGCGTACGTTATCTTACAGCCGAACATTGTGCCTAACAATCTAGTCTGTTTGCCCGCGTATTGCACTGTTTTTTTATTGAGTGCGACTGCAAAATATTCAAATATGGGGCCAAAGAAAGTTGCGAGTGAGAGCACTTTGATAAAAGTGAGAAACTCTCCTCCACCTCATCACCATCAAGAGTCTTCAAATAAAGGTAAAAATTATGTTAAATGTTTATTTATACATTTCATTTAGGGCTGCAACGACACACACACACACACACATACACACACACACACACACGTATATATAAAATAATATATATATAAATAAAAAATATATATATGTGTATATATACACAAATATGGACATATATACTGTACACACACACACGCGTAGATATAAAAAATATATATACATACATACATTAATAAAAACAAATATATATGTGTATGTATACACAAATATTTACATATATACTGTGTATTATATACTGTATATATACACGCTCTGTATGTACATATGTACATACATATATACATTGTATGTATACACACATACAAACATACATATACATACACGTATATAAATATATATGTGTATATATACACAAATATGGACATATACTGTACATACACACACACACACACACACACGCGCGCACTCACGCACGTACATATAAAAAATATATACATTAGAGATGCGCGGTTTGCGGGCACAACCGCGGAGTCCGCGGATTATCCGCGGATCGGGCGGATGAAATAAAAAAAAAATTAGATTTTATCCGCGGGTCGGGTCGGGCGGTTGAAATAAAAAAAAATTTGATTTCAAATAGATTCAGGCGGGTGGCAGTTAAACCAATTCGGAAATATATATACATAGTTAAATGTTGTTACCCACATACGAAAAACGAGCAGGCACCTGCAGCATATGCCACAACAGAAGAAAAAAAAAAAGAAGAGATGGACACTTTTACGGAGCGGAGAAGGGACGCCTCGCCGGGGTCCGGGACCGAGGCCCCTTCCCCCGAGAGGGCCCCACCGGGAGCTGTAGCTGAGGCGATCCGCGAGAAGGGCCCGACGCACGTGCAGGGTCACCACCGCGCCCACCGCACCGACATCCCGCCTCGTCCGCCTTCGCCGCGGCCGGCGTCACGCGCAGCAGGTAAGCAGCTTACCTGCCCGCCACCCCCGTGGCCGGGGGCTCGTAACAGGGGTCACTCCGCGCGCTCCGCCCGCGCAGCTTACCTGCCCGCCACCCCTGTTGCCGGGGGCGCGTAACAGGGGTCACTCCGCGCGCAGTGCGCTCACGAAAGGGGTGGGGCTCACCCTGGTTGATATAGACAGCAGGACGGTGGCCATGGAAGTCGGAACCCGCTAAGGAGTGTGTAACAACCCACCTGCCGAATCAACTAGCCCTGAAAATGGATGGCGCTGGAGCGTCGGGCCCATATACCCGGCCGTCGCCGGCAGCGAGACGCGCTTGGAGGTGCGCTCAGCGCGGCTCCCATATGATTGCGCACTGGTGTGCGTCTGGGTCGTGACAGCGTGGCACGCGAATGTCTGTGCTGCATTGGATCAGTCTCCTTTCTTTAACAGGCAAAAGCTTTATAACCTCACTAATGCCTTGCATCGTCTATATTAGATATATAACAACGGGCGGATGCGGGCGGGTGCGGTTCTGATCAAATGTTACATCGGGTGGATGGCGGATGGTTGACGACTTTCTGATGCGGTTGCGGATGAAATAATTGCCTATCCGCGCATCTCTAATATACATATATATAAATAAAAACAAATATATGTGTATTGTACTGTGTATTATATACTGTATAATATACTGTACGGTACATATATATATACACACTCTGTATATACATATATATATATACTGTATGTATATACACATACATACATACATATATATATATATATATATATATATACACACACACACACACACACACACACACACACACACACACACACACACACACACACACACACACACACACACACACACACACACACACACACACACACACACACACACACACACAGTATATAAAAAATATACATACATACATCTATAAATAAAAACAAATATATATGTTTATAGATACACAAATATGGACATATATACTGTGTAATATATGTACCGTATTTTTCGGACTATAAGTCGCAGTTTTTTTCATAGTTTGGCCGGGGGTGCGACTTATACTCAGGAGCGACTTATGTGTGAAATTAACAACACATTAGCGTAAAATATCAAATAATATTATTTAGCTCATTCACGTAAGAGACTAGACGTATAAGATTTCATGGGATTTAGTGATTTGGAGTGACAGATTGTTTGGTAAACATATAGCATGTTCTATATGTTATAGTTATTTGAATGACTCTTACCATAATATGTTACGTTAACATACCAGGCACGTTCTCAGTTATATAACGTACACTTATTCATCCTGTTGTTCACTATTCTTTATTTATTTTAAATTGCCTTTCAAATGTCTGTTCTTGGTGTTGGGTTTTATCAAATAAATTTCCCCAAAAAATGCGACTTATGTTTTTTTCCTTCTTTATTATGCATTTTCGGCAGGTGCGACTTATACTCCGGTGCGCCTTATACTCCGAAAAATACGATATATATATATATTAATAAAATTATACAATTTTTTTTTTAATGCACATATGTTAAATGTGCAATTTCAATGTTGATGTGCATTTATTAGAAAAAAACAAAGAAGATTATGACAAGCATAAATGTATTGTATATTTGAATAATCTTCCCTTAAATACACATTGAGGCTATAGTGTGTTTTATCAGATAATTTGATGAATCAAAAACTAACTGATAAGATTACTAGAACAATCTATAGCTGCAGCCTTAATTTAATTCATCCTTTTTTATGTTTTCTGCATGTTGAACTATAATTATTCCCTTCAAAATGTGTTTTGTGTTCCTATTTTGGGGTATGTGTAACAGATTAATTGGATTTGGAATTTTCGCACAATTTGGTTTCCGTCTGACCTTTGGAGACGGGTTACTAACAAAAAGCGAGGTGCCACTCTATCGGGGTTTTGTGGCTACGATATCACTGTGCAATTTACGAAGCACGCACGCCTTACCTCCATGGAGTAGGCGGTGTATGTGTTGTCAAAGATGAGGGCCTCCTGGATCAGTTTGTGGATCCCCTCCAGCTGCTCAATGTTGGGCTTGTAGTCCACGATGCTGCGCTCGTACTCCTTCAGGTGGGTCAGCTGGTCTTCCAGGGTGCCGATCATCTCAATTGATATCGTGCCGATTTCCTGTCAACACGAGGGCCCATGCTTGAATTGTACTCCACCTGGCAACCGTTCTCCTCTTTCCTTGAAAACATGGCAGCCGCATGGTGCCGACTCCATGCCTTACCTCCATCTTGGTTTGTATCCAGGGCCCGACCACGTTGGCTTGTTCAGCAAAGTTCCGTCTCAGGGTGTCGTGGGACTGCTGCTTGCGGAGCTCCTCCTGCAGGGCCTGGTCACGCTGAGGCACCAACCGCTGCGCCTGCACACAAACCATCCCTTCAGCCTCACACCATGATACACAGATGATCAGTTCACACACTCTGCGTCCAAAGTGCGGCCCATAGCTCATTTATCTAACGGCCAGAGGCACAATCATTAGCATTCTAATATTAGCTTTGTTTTTTTTGCTAATTTTGCAGGTTTACACCCCAGTGTCAAATATTTTGTTACTTGACAAATCATACTAGTTAGCATGCTAGCTGTGTTTTTTGCTCATTTTGCAGGTATAAACCTCAGCGTCAAATATTTTGTTACTATTATTTTACTATATTTTGTTTGTAATATATTGTGGTACTTGATTTTAACATACTAACATTAGCATGCTAGATTTTTAAGCTAATTTAGCAGGACCTCAATGTCATATATTGGTACCTCACAAATGCTCACTGTAAGCAATCTAGCTTTTTTAGCTCAGTTTGCTCATATTTTTTGTTACTTGACGCTATAAAAGCCAGCGTGCTAACTATTAGTATGCTAGATTTTTAAAGCTAATTTTGTAAGTATACACCTCAGTCATATGTTAGTAATGTTAATATGCTAACATTTTCAACTATTTTTTTCGTGTACACAGTAATATATTGTGGTACTTGATGCATGCTACAATTAGCATTTTAACATAAAAATCTAGCATGCTAATGTTAGTATGTTAAAATGCTAATTGTAGCATGCATCAAGTTCCACAATATATTACTGTGTACATGAAAAAAATAGTTTAAAATGCTAGCATATTAACATTACTAACATATGACTGAGGTGTATACTTGTAAAATTAGCGTTAAAAATCTAGCATGCTAATGTTAGTATGTTAAAATGCTAATTGTAGCATGCATCAAGTACCACAATATATTACTGTGTACATGAAAAAAATAGTTAAAAATGCTAGCATATTAACATTACTAACACATGACTAAGGTGTATACTTGCAAAATTAGCGTTAAAAATCTAGCATGCTAATGTTAGTAACGCTAATTTTACAAGTATACACCTCAGTCATATGTTAGTAATGTTAATATGCTAGCATTTTAAACTATTTTTTTCATGTACCGGTACACAGTAATATATTGTGGTACTTGATGCATGCTACAATTAGCATTTTAACATACTAACATTAGCATGCTGGATTTTTAACGCTAATTTTACAAGTATACACCTCAGTCATATGTTAGTAATGTTAATATGCTAGCATTTTTAACTATTTTTTTTCGAGTACACAGTAATATATTGTGGTACTTGATGCATGCTACAATTAGCATTTTAACATACTAACATTAGCATGCTGGATTTTTAACTTTAATTTTGCAAGTATACACCTGAGTCATTTGTTAGTAATGTTAATATGCTAGCATTTTTAACTATTTTTTTCGTGTACACAGTAATATATTGTGGTACTCGATGCATGCTACAATTAGCATTTTAACATACTAACATTAGCATGCTAGATTTTTAACGCTAATTTTACAAGTATACACCTCAGTCATATGTTAGTAATGTTAATATGCTAGCATTTTAAACTATATTTTTCATGTATACAGTAATATATTGTGGTACTTGATGCATGCTACAATTAGCATTTTAACATACTAACATTAGCATGCTAGATTTTTAACTAATTTAGCAGGACCTCAATGTCATATTTTGTTATTTCACAAATGCTAACTGTAAGCATGCCATGGTTAGCATAGTCATGTTAACATTCTAGCTTTTTTACCTCATTTTGCTCATATTTTTGTTACTTGACGCTATCAAGCCAGCGTGCTAACTGTTAGCATGCTAGCTTTTTAAAGCTAATTTTGCAAGTATGCACCTCAGTCATATTTTAGTACTTGATGCATGCTATCGGTAATATGCTAGCATTTTAAACACATTTTTCCAGGTACACACAGTAGTATATTTTGGTACTTGATGCATGCTACAGTTAGCATTTTAACACACTAACATTAGCATGCTAGATTTTTAAGCTAATTTAGCAGGACCTCAATGTCATATATTGGTACCTCACAAATGCTCACTGTAAGCAATCTAGCTTTTTTAGCTCAGTTTGCTCACATTTTTTGTTACTTGACGCTATAAAAGCCAGCGTGCTAACTATTAGTATGCTAGATTTTTAAAGCTAGTTTTGCAAGTATACACCTCAGTCATATGTTAGTAATGTTAATATGCTAGCATTTTTAACATTTTTTTTCGAGTACACAGTAATATATTGTGGTACTTGATGCATGCTACAATTAGCATTTTAACATACTAACATTAGCATGCTGGATTTTTAAAGCTAATTTTGCAAGTATACACCTCAGTCATATGTTAGTAATGTTAATATGCTAGCATTTTTAACATTTTTTTTCGAGTACACAGTAATATATTGTGGTACTTGATGCATGCTACAATTAGCATTTTAACATACTAACATTAGCATGCTAGATTTTTAACGCTAATTTTGCAAGTATACACCTCAGTCATATGTTAGTAATGTTAACATGCTAGCATTTTTAACTATTTTTTTCGAGTACACAGTAATATATTGTGGTACTTGATGCATGCTACAATTAGCATTTTAACATACTAACATTAGCATGCTGGATTTTTAACGCTAATTTTGCAAGTATACACCTCAGTCATATGTTAGTAATGTTAATATGCTAGCATTTTTAACTATTTTTTTCGAGTACACAGTAATATATTGTGGTACTTGATGCATGCTACAATTAGCATTTTAACATACTAACATTAGCATGCTGGATTTTTAACGCTAATTTTGCAAGTATACACATCAGTCATATGTTAGTAATGTTAATATGCAAGCATTTTTAACATTTTTTTTCGAGTACACAGTAATATATTGTGGTACTTGATGCATGCTACAAATAGCATTTTAACATACTAACATTAGCATGCTGGATTTTTAACGCTAATTTTGCAAGTATACACCTCAGTCATATGTTAGTAATGTTAATATGCTAGCATTTTAAACTATTTTTTTCATGTACACAGTAATATATTGTGGAACTTGATGCATGCTACAATTAGCATTTCAACATACTAACATTAGCATGCTAGATTTTTAACGCTAATTTTGCAAGTATACACCTCAGTCATATGTTAGTAATGTTAATATGCTAGCATTTTTAACTATTTTTTTCGTGTACACAGTAATATATTGTGGTACTTGGTGCATGCTACAATTAGCATTTTAACATACTAACATTAGCATGCTGGATTTTTAACGCTAATTTTGCAAGTATACACCTCAGTCATATGTTAGTAATGTTAATATGCTAGCATTTTTAACTATTTTTTCCATGTACACAGTAATATATTGTGGTACTTGATGCATGCTACAATTAGCATTTTAACATACTAACATTAGCATGCTAGATTTTTAACGCTAATTTTACAAGTATACACCTCAGTCATATGTTAGTAATGTTAATATGCTAGCATTTTTAACTATTTTTTTCCGAGTACACAGTAATATATTGTGGTACTTGATGCATGCTACAAATAGCATTTTAACATACTAACATTAGCATGCTAGCTTTTTAACGCTTATTTTGCAAGTATACACCTCAGTCATATGTTACTAATGTTAATATGCTAGCATTTTTAACTATTTTTTTCGTGTACACAGTAATATATTGTGGTACTTGATGCATGCTACAATTAGCATTTTAACATACTAACATTAGCATGCTGGATTTTTAACGCTAATTTTGCAAGTATACACCTCAGTCATATGTTAGTAATGTTAATATGCTAGCATTTTAAACTATTTTTTCCATGTACACAGTAATACATTGTGGTACTTGATGCATGCTACAATTAGCATTTTAACATACTAACATTAGCATGCTAGATTTTCAACGCTAATTTTACAAGTATACACCTCAGTCATATGTTAGTAATGTTAATATGCTAGCATTTTTAACTATTTTTTTCGTGTACACAGTAATATATTGTGGTACTTGATGCATGCTACAATTAGCATTTTAACATACTAACATTAGCATGCTAGATTTTTAACGCTAATTTTACAAGTATACACCTCAGTCATATGTTAGTAATGTTAATATGCTAGCATTTTACACTATTTTTTTCATGTACACAGTAATATATTGTGGTACTTGATGCATGCTACAATTAGCATTTTAACATACTAACATTAGCATGCTAGATTTTTAACTAATTTAGCAGGACCTCAATGTCATATTTTGTTATTTCACAAATGCTAACTGTAAGCATGCTATTGTTAGCATAGTCATGTTAACATTCTAGCTTTTTTACCTCATTTTGCTCACATTTCTGTTACTTGACGCTATCAAGCCAGCATGCTAACTGTTAGCATGCTAGCTTTTTCAAGCTAATTTTGCAAGTATGCACCTCAGTCATATTTTAGTACTTGATGCATGCTATCGGTAATATGCTAGCATTTTAAACACATTTTTCCAGGTACACACAGTAATATATTTTGGTACTTGATGCATGCTACAGTTAGCATTTTAACATACTAACATTAGCATGCTAGATTTTTAAGCTATTTTAGCAGGACCTCAATGTCATATATTGGTACCTCACAAATGCTCACTGTAAGCAATCTAGCTTTTTTAGCTCAGTTTGCTCATATTTTTTGTTACTTGACGCTATAAAAGCCAGCGTGCTAACTATTAGTATGCTAGATTTTTAAAGCTAATTTTGTAAGTATACACCTCAGTCATATGTTAGTAATGTTAATATGCTAGCATTTTCAACTATTTTTTTCGTGTACACAGTAATATATTGTGGTACTTGATGCATGCTACAATTAGCATTTTAACATAAAAATCTAGCATGCTAATGTTAGTATGTTAAAATGCTAATTGTAGCATGCATCAAGTTCCACAATATATTACTGTGTACATGAAAAAAATAGTTTAAAATGCTAGCATATTAACATTACTAACATATGACTGAGGTGTATACTTGTAAAATTAGCGTTAAAAATCTAGCATGCTAATGTTAGTATGTTAAAATGCTAATTGTAGCATGCATCAAGTACCACAATATATTACTGTGTACATGAAAAAAATAGTTAAAAATGCTAGCATATTAACATTACTAACACATGACTAAGGTGTATACTTGCAAAATTAGCGTTAAAAATCTAGCATGCTAATGTTAGTAACGCTAATTTTACAAGTATACACCTCAGTCATATGTTAGTAATGTTAATATGCTAGCATTTTAAACTATTTTTTTCATGTACCGGTACACAGTAATATATTGTGGTACTTGATGCATGCTACAATTAGCATTTTAACATACTAACATTAGCATGCTGGATTTTTAACGCTAATTTTACAAGTATACACCTCAGTCATATGTTAGTAATGTTAATATGCTAGCATTTTTAACTATTTTTTTTCGAGTACACAGTAATATATTGTGGTACTTGATGCATGCTACAATTAGCATTTTAACATACTAACATTAGCATGCTGGATTTTTAACGCTAATTTTACAAGTATACACCTCAGTCATATGTTAGTAATGTTAATATGCTAGCATTTTTAACTATTTTTTTTCGAGTACACAGTAATATATTGTGGTACTTGATGCATGCTACAATTAGCATTTTAACATACTAACATTAGCATGCTGGATTTTTAACGTTAATTTTGCAAGTATACACCTGAGTCATTTGTTAGTAATGTTAATATGCTAGCATTTTTAACTATTTTTTTCGTGTACACAGTAATATATTGTGGTACTTGATGCATGCTACAATTAGCATTTTAACATACTAACATTAGCATGCTGGATTTGTAACGCTAATTTTGCAAGTATACACCTCAGTCATATGTTAGTAATGTTAATATGCTAGCATTTTTAACTATTTTTTTCCGAGTACACAGTAATATATTGTGGTACTTGATGCATGCTACAATTAGCATTTTATCATACTAACATTAGCATGCTGGATTTTTAACGCTAATTTTGCAAGTATACTCCTCAGTCATATGTTAGTAATGTTAATATGCTAGCATTTTTAACTATTTTTTTCGTGTACACAGTAATATATTGTGGTACTTGATGCATGCTACAATTAGCATTTTAACATACTAACATTAATTAGCATGCTGGATTTTTAACGCTAATTTTACAAGTATACACCTCAGTCATATGTTAGTAATGTTAATATGCTAGCATTTTTAACTATTTTTTTCGTGTACACAGTAATATATTGTGGTACTTGATGCATGCTTCAATTAGCATTTTAACATACTAACATTAGCATGCTGGATTCTTAACGCTAATTTTGCAAGTATACACCTCAGTCATATGTTAGTAATGTTAATATGCTAGCATTTTTAACTATTTTTTTCATGTACACAGTAATATATTGTGGTACTTGATGCATGCTATAATTAGCATTTTAACATTCTAACATTAGCATGCTATATTTGTAAGCTAATTTAGCAGGACCTTAATGTCATATTTTCGTATTTCACGAATGCTAACTGTAAGCATGCTATTGTTGGAATGTTAGCACAGTACTCTTAGCATTCTAGCTTTTTTTTTTTAGCTCATTTTGCTTAAATTTTTTGTTACTTGATGCCATCAAGCCAGCGTGCTAACTGTTAGCATACTAGTTTTTTTCAAAGATAATTTTGCAAGTATACATCTCAGTCATATTTTAGTACTTGATGCATGCTAACGTTAATATGCCAGCATTTTAAACAATTTTCTCAGGTACACACTAATATATTTTGGTACTTGATGCAGGCTACAGTTAGCATTTTAACATACTAACATTAGCATGCTAGATTTTTAAGCTAATTTAGCAGGACCTCAATGTTATATTTTCGTATTTCACGAATGCTAACTGTAAGCATGCGATTGTCGGAATGTTAGCACAGTACTGTTAGCATTTTGGCTTTTTTTTTAGCTCATTTTGCTTACATTTTTTGTTTCTTGACGCCATCAAGCCAGTGTGCTAACTGTTAGCATGCTAGTTTTTTTTCAAAGCTAATTTTGCAAGTATACACCTCAGTCATATTTTAGTACTTGATGCATGCTAACGTTAATATGCCAGCATTTTAAACAATTTTCTCAGGTACACACTAATATATTTTGGTACTTGATGCAGGTTACAGTTAGCATTTTAACATACTAACATTAGCATGCTCGATTTTTAAGCTAATTTAGCAGGACCTCAATGTCATATTTTAGTATTTCACAAATGCTAACTGTAAGCATGCTATTGTTAGTGCTCATTTTGCTCACATTTTTTGTTACTTGACGCCATCAAGCCAGCATGCTAACTGTTAGCATGGTAGTTTTTTTTTTAAAGCTAATTTTGCAAGTATACACCTCAGTCATATTTTAGTACTTGATGCATGTTAACGTTAATATGCCAGCATTTTAAACAATTTTCTCAGGTACAGACAGTAATATATTTTGGTACTTGATGCAGGCTACAGTTAGCATTTTAACATACTAACATTAGCATGCTCGATTTTTAAGCTAATTTAGCAGGACCTCAATGTCATATTTTCATATTTCACGAATGCTAACTGTAAGCATGCTATTGTTGGAATGTTAGCACAGTACTCTTAGCATTCTAGCTTTTTTTTTTTAGCTCATTTTGCTTACATTTTTTGTTACTTGACTCCATCAAGCCAGCGTGCTAACTGTTAGCATGCTAGTTTTTTTCAAAGCAAATTTTGCAAGTATACACCTCAGTCATATTTCAGTACTTGATGCATGCTAACGTTAATATGCCAGCATTTTAAACAATTTTCTCAGGTACAGACAGTAATATATTTTGGTGCTTGATGCAGGCTACAGTTAGCATTTTAACATACTAACATTAGCATGCTAGATTCTTAAGCTAATTTAGCAGGACCTCAATGTCATATTTTCGTATTTCACGAATGCTAACTGTAAGCATGCTATTGTTGGAAAGCTAGCACAGTACTGTTAGCATTATAGCTTTTTTAGCTCATTTTGTTGACATTTTTTGTTTCTTGACGCCATCAAGCCAATGTGCTAACTGTTAGCATGCTAGTTTGTTTTTTTTAAAGCTAATTTTGCAAGTATACACCTCAGTCATATTTTAGTACTTGATGCATGCTAACGTTAATATGCCAGCATTTTAAACAATTTTCTCAGGTACACACTAATATATTTTGGTACTTGATGCAGGCTACAGTTAGCATTTTAACATACTAACATTAGCATGCTAGATTTTTAAGCTAATTTAGCAGGACCTCAATGTCATATTTTAGTATTTCACAAATGCTAACTGTAAGCATGCTATTGTTAGTGCTCATTTTGCTCACATTTTTTGTTACTTGACGCCATCAAGCCAGCGTGCTAACTGTTAGCATGCTAGTTTTTTTCAAAGCTAATTTTGCAAGTATACACCTCAGTCATATTTTAGTACTTGATGCATGCTAACGTTAATATGCCAGCATTTTAAACAGTTTTCTCAGGTACAGACAGTAATATATTTTGGTACTTGATGCAGGCTACAGTTAGCATTTTAACATACTAACATTAGCATGCTAGATTTTTAAGCTAATTTAGCATGACCTCAATGTTATATTTTCGTATTTCACGAATGCTAACTGTAAGCATGCTATTGTTGGAATGTTAGCACAGTACTGTTAGCATTCTGGCTTTTTTTAGCTCATTTTGCTTACATTTTTTGCTACTTGACGCCATCAAGCCAGTGTGCTAACTGTAAGCATGCTAGTTTTTTTTAAAGCTAATTTTGCAAGTATACACCTCAGTCATATTTTAGTACTTGATGCATGCTAACGTTAATATGCCAGCATTTTAAACAGTTTTCTCAGGTACAGACAGTAATATATTTTGGTACTTGATGCAGGCTACAGTTAGCATTTTAACATACTAACATTAGCATGCTAGATTTTTAAGCTAATTTAGCAGGACCTCAATGTCATATTTTAGTATTTCACAAATGCTAACTGTAAGCATGCTATTGTTGAAATGTTAGCACAGTACTCTTAGCATTCTGTCTTTTTTTTTAGCTCATTTTGCTTACATTTTTTGTTACTTGACGCCATCAAGCCAGCGTGCTAACTGTTAGCATGCTAGTTTTTTTCAAACCTAATTTTGCAAGTATACACCTCAGTCATATTTTAGTACTTGATGCATGCTAACGTTAATATGCCAGCATTTTAAACAATTTTCTCAGGTACACACTAATATATTTTGGTACTTGATGTAGGCTACAGTTAGCATTTTAACATACTAACATTAGCATGCTCAATTTTTAAGCTAATTTAGCAGGACCTCAATGTCATATTTTAGTATTTCACAAATGCTAACTGTAAGCATGCTATTGGTAGTGCACACTTTTTGTTACTTGGCGCTGACAAGCCAGTGTGCTAACTGTTAGCATTTCAGTTCGGCTTTGGCTCTTCGGTATTCACACAACATTTCTTCTGAAATTGCATTTTCTAGTTTTTTTGTGCTGGCTTTGAAGTTAAAAACTACCAAAATGGCCCCCGCATCTTTTGAGTGTGGCCCTCAGTGGAAAAAGTTTCAAAAACCCTGCTTTACCTGTTCCCACTTGCTGTCGATGCTCTGCGGCGTGATGGTGGTGTACGGGTTGATTCCGCTCAGCTTGATTCCGTTGTGCTGAGCGATCTTCTGGACCTCGGAATGGAAGGCCTGGATGGCCTCGCGCTCCTTGTTGGCGTCCGGCAGGGTGGACTTGAACTGTTCGTGAGCTCGGATCAGACTCTGAGGGAGCAAACGTTGACGTCTTTTACCGCCTGCCGAGTGAACCGCACACATTCCCCTGGCTTTAAAACGCAGTACCTGGATCTCCTCGATGTTGTGGACGATGAACATGTCCTGCAGATCCTCCATGGCGCCCTCCATCCAGTTGTTGAAGGGCGCCGCCCTCTTGGCGTACTCAAGGTAGAGCTCATCTATGGACTCCATCACCTTCTCCGTTTTCTAGAAGAAGAAAAATCAAAAAGAAGAAGACAAGCTGGAGTCGCTTTCTCTCCACGTGTTGCGATGGCGTCTGGGGACAAACCTGCAGTGAGTCCCTGCGTCTATGGGTGAGTTCTCCCAGGCGGTCCCACTGATCGCAGATCTTCTGACAGCGAGCGTTGACGCTGGGAGCGTCATAATAGTCCAGCTCGCTGAAAAACATTTGCATGCATTGAGTCAGGTTGCAAATATCATAAAAACTATGATTAAGTGTGACAATTAATAGGGCTGTGAATCTTTGGGCACCACACGATTCGATTTGATTCGATTCCTGGGGGTAAAGATTCGATGCAGAATTGACTCTCGATTCAAAATCCATACTTTTTAATAAAATGGTTCTATGATTAACAACATTCCTCCATAAAATAGATAAACAGCTGTGACAATTGTTTTTATATTACTTCAAAGAAAACTGTTTTTTTTGGATAAAATTCTACCCAAACATTTTAGTCAAATACAAATAAGACAACAAGAGAAGCAGACACCAGCAGATGACATGGCACCCCAAACCATCACTGATGGTGGAAACTTTACACTAGACTTCAGGCAACGTGGATCCTGTGCCTCTCCTGTCTTCCTCCAGACTCTGGGACCTCGATTTCCAAAGGAAATGCAAACTTTGCATGGTTGGGTGATGGTTTGGGGTGCCATGTCATCTGCTGGTGTCGGTCCACTCTGTTTCCTGAGATCCAGGGTCAACGCAGCCGTCTACCAGCAAGTTTTAGAGCACTTCATGCTTCCTGCTGCTGACCTGCTCTATGGAGATGGAGATTTCAAGTTCCAACAGGACTTGGCGCCTGCACACAGCGCAAAATCTACCCGTGCCTGGTTTACGGACCATGGTATTTCTGTTCTAAATTGGCCCGCCAACTCCCCTGACCTTAGCCCCATAGAAAATCTGTGGGGTATTGTGAAAAGGAAAATGCAGAATGCCAGACCCAAAAACGCAGAAGAGTTGAAGGCCACTATCAGAGCAACCTGGGCTCTCATAACACCTGAGCAGTGCCAGAAACTCATCGACTCCATGCCACGCCGCATTAACGCAGTAATTGAGGCAAAAGGAGCTGCAACCAAGTATTGAGTATTGTACATGCTCATATTTTTCATTTTCATACTTTTCAGTTGGCCAACATTTCTAAAAATCCCTTTTTTGTATTAGCCTTAAGTAATATTCTAATTTTGTGACACCCGGAATTTTGGATTTTCATTTGTTGCCACTTCAAATCATCAAAATTAAATGAAATAAACATTTGAATGCATCAGTCTGTGTGCAATGAATAAATATAATGTACAAGTTACACCTTTTGAATGCAATTACTGAAATAAATCAAGTTTTTCAAAATATTCTAATTTACTGGCTTTTACCTGTATATGAAATACTTGGCTTGGTGAATCCTAGCTGTAAATATACTCCTCCCCTCTTAACCACGCCCCCAACCACGCCCCCCACCCCCCGAAATCAGAGGTCTCAAGGTTGGCAAGTATGGACTAGCAAAGCATTTTACTATCGAGCGTTGTCATTGGCCCGTTTCCGGGACATTTAGACATCACTTCAAGCTCTAAATTATTTGGCAAAGATCGCACTTTCCGCCCTCCCTTACTTACTTGAGCTCCTGCGCGATGGCGGCGATCTGCTCCACCCTGTCCTGATGGGCCGCCAGGTCGCTTTCGAAGGCCTCGTGTTTCCGCAGCAGCGCCTTGACGTCTGACAGCGTGGCGGTCTCGTAGTCTTTCTGAGTCAGCATGGCCTCCTTCCCTGCACGTGGGACACGACAGAACTCAACCACATGCTTGAGATGTGCCGTCATAGATGACCCAGCATGTATTCCACCGGGCACCCTCAAGTCGCTTGAGAAAAACTGAACACATTTTACCGTCGGTCCAAGATTCGTGGATGGAGGCCTTCTGGCGGAACTTCTCCGCCAGATGATCCAGTCGCTCCAGACGTCTGATCTCGTTGAGGAGCCACTCCTCGTAGCCTTTCTCCGCTCCCTCCAAGGTGTGCCACGCTTTGTTGATGTCCTGACAAGCGCATGAGAGGGATGAGGACCCTCTTTCCGAGGCCAACGTACATAGAACATAGAGCTTAGATGTACGTACAGACACCATGTGTCCCTCTGACGGCATGAAGGCAGGTCTACCGCCAAGTCTCAGTTTGGTCTGCAGCGTGTTGAAGTTGATCTCCAGCTGACATTTCTCCTGGACCTGCAAGAACAACATCAGCAGTTAGAGGCGAGGCACATTTCAAACTTTTCACATTTTAATTGATACGGTACCAATTCCCGATAGCTGGGAATCGATACCGGTACTCAACAGTGGCAATTTTAGTACAATTGTGTGTGTTTAAATGTTCAAAACAACCATTTTTATTTAACACTGACCGTCCAGTTGTTATCTTGGTTTCTTGCACTTTTGTGTCTCATTTGCAAGTACTGTACCGTACTATATAGTAGACATTGCGTGCAGATGCAATTCTAAGGTGTGTTGTGTTTTTTCTTCTGTTGCACCCTACAAAGTGTACTGTACTTTTTCCACACCGGATGTTTGATTGCAACATGCATCTTAGTTATAATTGTTTTTTACAAAATTTGGAAGCGTTGATATCGCCATGTAAAATCGTCTATGGCAAATCCAATGTAAATTAGCATTTAGCTACAACATTTTGAAATGTAGAGCCTGACTGTTCTTTTGAGCGCCTTCTTTGTGCTTTGCTGGCACGGAAATTTTCAACATTCATTCAACGTCCGGTTGAGTCCGCACTCAGTGCTTGCCGGCTTGTTTCCCGGTCAAGTGCTTGAACCGGTGCCGACAACAGAAAATAATTGCGAGGCACTGGCATAGACGATTGTCATGACGTTAAAGTGCATCCGGCAGTGGAGGCTCCTCTTTCTTTCTTTAGTTTATTTCGAACATGAACACACTTACATCATAATACATCACACAATTTCATATCATTTCATTTAACATCATGCCCGAAAAGGAGTAGGAAGAAGCAAAGCTTATTTAATCCTACCCCTTTCCCACTTCAAAGCGTTTACAAATATATAGAATCATTTACTGACCTTTTTATATAATAAAATAACATCTATGAATTAGTATACAACAGCTTTGTAATATGTAATTAATTAATTAATTCAGTCATTATTAACATACTGAGATGAAGAATATCTTATTTTCAATAAGGTTGAAAGTATTTCTCATAATTCTTCTTCTTTGTACTCTGTAAGCACTATTATTTTGAACAACCTCTTAAACTGGATCATATCAGTACAATTTTTAACTTCTTTACTTAATCCATTCCATAATTTAATTCCACATACTGATATGCTAAAAGTTCTAAGTGTTGTACGTGCATATAAATGTTTTAAATTATTTTTTTCCTCTAAGGTTATATTTCTCCTCTTTAGTTGAGAAGAATTGTTGTACATTCTTTTGGTAAGGGGTCTTGGGGCATTAGGAGGTTAACCCCTTTACTACTGTTACCCCAGGTGGCCCTTGGCAAAGGCCTAGTACCTGACTGCCCCCCTAGCCAGGGATACGGTGAAGACCTCAACGGCGGAGCAGGCGGAAGACGGTAGATTTAAGAACTACCACAATGGCTGCGATGGCGGATAAAGGATGCAGCAGAAAAGGGTCCCCAGTCGTCTTGGACTCCATGCCACTGGACCCTGACCTGATTCTGTCAAGGATCGTGTGGTGACTGTCTGTGCACCAGTCACGCACAGGCATCCTCCATAAAGGGATACACCCCTACCAGGAGGATCGTCATACTCGTTCGAGTGACCGCCGATGATGAGACAATTGCCAAAACGGAAACAAAACAAGGCATTGCGGGACTATCTGCTTGTGGCTAACCACCGAGATCAGGGGTTGGCAACCTCTACCACTCAAAGAGCAATTAAGACCAGTTTCACAAATTAAAGAAAACAATGGGAGCCACAAAAATCTTTTGAAATTTAAAATGAAATAACACTGCGTACAAAGTTTTTTTTTGCTTTGTGCTATGTATATACCAGAGGTGGGTAGTAACGCGCTACATTTACTCCGTACTACTTGAGTAACTTTTGGGAGAAATTGTACTTCTAAGAGTAGTTTTAATGCAACATACTTTTACTTTTACTTGAGTATATTTATAGAGAAGAAACGCTACTTTTACTTCGCTCCATTTATCTACATTCAGCTCGCTACTCGCTACTGATTTTTATCGATCTATTAATGCACGCTTTGTTTGTTTTGGTTTGTCAGACAGACCTTCAAAGTAGGATCTATCGCGAGCCTGCGTTTCACCAATCACATGCAGTCACTGGTGACGTTTGTCTCCGTTTCACCAATCAAACAGAGCCAGGCGGTCACATGATTAACAAGCTTAAGCTTACATGAACTCAACAAAGCACATCGTGTTAGTAGATATTTTGGCTGTCACCGTAGGCTGATGTTAGCTTCCCTGCTATGGATCAGTGTCAAATGTACATCGTGTGGAGACATTTATTAACGTACTGCAGCCTCATAGACACACACACACACACACACACACACACACACACGCGCATGCATAGAAACACCAATCAGTGTGTTCCCAGGTGCAGCCCACACCTATCAGTTGTGTGCTGCACCTGGGAAGTTGCGTAAAGACTAACTTTTTATTTTCCTTTGTAATCTCTGCCTACTGAGCCTATGGTGCTGTTAAGTTATTGTGGCTCAATTTGCCTTAATTTTTTTTATGTTAATGTATTATTATTTAATATATATTATTGTTTGCTCTTGAACGCATCATAATTATCCCCTCAACTCCCCCCAAAATGGATTAACTCGCTGGAATAAAAAAGACAATATAACATACATCCATTAACGCAGATGCATATGAAAAAGTGCAATATATTTATCTGTACAGTAACATATTTATTTGTTTATATCTGCACCTTATTGCTTTTTTATCCTGCACTACCATGAGCTAATGCAACGAAATTTCGTTCTTATCTGTGCTGTAAAGTTCAAATTTGAATGACAATAAAAAGGAAGTCTAAGTCTAAGTTTTAGTTGCTTAAGAGATATTCCTGGCTCTGAATTTGCTCATTGCTATTTTTATGTTTTTGTGCATTTGTTGCCGTCATCATTAAACGAACAGGTTACTCATCAGTTACTCAGTACTTGAGTAGTTTTTTCACAACATACTTTTTACTTTTACTCAAGTAAATATTTGGGTGACTACTCCTTACTTTTACTTGAGTAATAAATCTCTAAAGTAACAGTACTCTTACTTGAGTACAATTTCTGGCTACTCTACCCACCTCTGGTATATACCAAGGGTCACAGACACGCAGCCCACACCTTAATATGAAAATTGAATGTTAGTGCGGCCCGCGAGTTTTATATGAATGGCGCTTGACAGCGTCATACTTGTCAACCCTCCCGATTTTTCCGTCAGACTACGATTTTCAGGGCATCTATTCTCTCGAACGTGCCGTGATGGTACAGCATTTAGCGCCCACTACACCAGTGTGCTGGCCCAGCTACACGTTGTATGGGGCTTCTGCTTGCTCACGTAAGTGACAGCAAGGCATACTTGTTCAACAACCACACAGGTTACATTGACGGTGGCGGTATAAAAAACCTTTAACACTCTTACTAATAATGCGCCACACTGTGAACCCACACCAAACAAGAATGACAAACACATTTCGGGAGAACATCTGCACCGTAACACAACAGAACTGGGGTGGGGGCGGGGTTTGGTGGTAGCAGGGGTGTATAATGTAGCCCGGAAGAGTCAGGGCTGCATGGGATTCTGGGTATTTGTTCTGTTGTGTTTATGTTGTGTTAAGGTGCAGATGTTCTCCCGAAATGTGTTTGTCATTCTTGTTTGGTTTTGGTTCAAAGTGTGGCGCATTATTAGTAAGAGTGTTAAAGTTGTTTTGTATGGCCACCGTCAGTGTAACCCATACTTGCCAACCCTCCCGAATTTTCCGGGAGACTCCCGAAATTCAGCGCCTCTCCCGAAAACCTCCCGGAACATATATTCTCCCGAAAATCTCCCGATTTTCAGCCGGAGCTGGAAGCCGCGCCCCCTCCAGCTCCATGCGGACCTGAGTGAGGACAGCCTTTTTTCATGACGGTAGGACAACAGGGTGACAAGAACTAAATCATCCAGACTAGAGATAAATTGTATTATGTTTATCTTACCTAAAAATACATATATTTATTAATTAAAAATAAAAATAAAAATAAATAAATTTTTACTATATTTTGCTAAAAACATCAAAATTAATTGTATTTTTATTTGTATTTTTTCATGACTCCTTATTACATCCAGCCATAGAATTATACATTAAAATAAACATATTTGAAATAATTGATTTTAAATTATCATAATAATTCATTTAAAATGACCATATTTAATTATTAAAATAATTGCTTGTTTATCAACAACTTTAGCATTTTCTTCATTACATTTTGAAACTCTCAGAAGCCAAGTTATGTTACATTCCTTAATATTTATTTATGCAAGTTTGAAGTATCAATTATCTAAACACAGTTTGTTTGCATATTTTCAGGATATATATATATGTCTTAATAAGATTATCCAAAAAATAGTGCTCGATACCGTGGTAGAGCGCAATATATGTATGTGTGGGGAAAAAAATCACAAGACTACTTCATCTCTACAGGCCTGTTTCATGAGGGGTTCCCTCAATCATCAGGAGATTTATATATATATATATATATATATATATATATATATATATATATATATATATATGTATGAAATACTTGGTGAATTCTAGCTGTCAATATACTCCTCCCCTCTTAACCACGCCCCCAACCACGCCCCGCCCCACCCCGACTACGCCCCCACCTCCCGAAATCGGAGGTCTCAAGGTTGGCAAGTATGGTGTAACCTGTGTGGCTGTTGACCAAGTATGGCCTTGCTGTCACTTACATGTGCAAGTAGAAAATGCATACAACAAAAGGCTGGGCTGGCACGATGTTAATACAGATTGTAGAGGGCGCTAAATGCTGTACCATCATGGCACGCCCTTATTATTATTGTTAGGGTGAAAATCGGAGAATATCAATCTGCGAGAGGCACCGAAATCCGGAAGTCTCGCGGGAAAATCGGGAGGGTCGGCAAGTATGCAGCTGAGCCTCATCAGAGTGATCAAAGAGCCGCGTGTTGCCGACCCCTGACCTAGATGGTACAATTCAAGTTAATATGGCCGTGCTTTTATTTTAAGGCTTACTTTGCACAACACAGTGTGCATGATTAGTAGTTCTGTTGTGGCTGCTTAGTGATAAGAAAGGTCACAATACAACAGCATATAGGAAACAATTTTCATACAAAATGATCAAGATATAACTAGATACATTAACTGGCTTAGCAGTAATGCTAGGCAACGGGCCTAGGTGGCGGGGGGGGGGACTTTCTCATTTAAGCCAATCCAATACAATGCGCTGTATATTGAAAAATATATATTTTTTGTGGTTTACCTTATTGTCAATGTAAAAACCTGTGCTATTGATTGTTTTTTGGTTTTTTTTGTAAAGAAAAAAAAAAGACTATTTTTTCCCAATTGTGCAGCGTTTTTTCCAACCACATGCAGCACAATGTGTCGGAGTTCTTGTCTTCATTTCCGACAACATGGGCATACTATCGTACGTACCTACTAGAGATGCGCGGATAGGCAATTTATTTCATCCGCAACCGCGGCAGAAAGTCGTCAACCATCCGCCATCCACCCGATGTAACGTTTGATCAGAACTGCATCCGCCCGCCATCCGCCCGTTGTTATATATCTAATATTAATTAAAAAAAAAAAAAAGGGTGAAAACTACGCGAATTGCACCTTGTGCAGACAAGATTTTTCGATCGGACACGGAGGAATTAGTGATGTAAAAGACCACGTTGGGACAAAAAAACACAAGTTTAATGCCGTTGCTAGCGATACAAGTGGAAAACTTTCAACGTTTTTCGTCGCCCAAACAGATTCTTTGGATGTGATAAATGCCGAAGTTTTATTTACGGAGGCAATAATTGAGCATGGACTTCCAATCGCACTGGCTGATCACATGGGACAGTTAATAATGTAATGCAACCTTTAAAAATCATTACGCGGTGATCGCGATCCCAAAAATAAACTTTTCTTGCATGATAATGTCCAGAAAAATTCGCTTTATATTACTATAGAGTCCTTTTAACGAATGAGTTTGATGGTTTATCACAAACCTTAAATGAAAGAAGTCCTTTGTTCTCCTGCAGCATGGCCTTGCTTTGTGTTTGGTGCGCCATCCTGTCGGCTGTATTTCACAGCACGACATACTGTTAAAAGTGTTTATACTATTTATACTTTCAATTAACAAATTGAAGTCTTGTGAAAGGTTGACAAGATAACTGGCATTAACTGTCAAAATAATTTCAAACTATTGAAGTTAGCTTACAGAATAAACATGTCAATCAACCCATATGATTTTTGCTGTAATATTTTTGTTTTGAAAAGTCACTGTGACTGATAGAAAAGTGATGGTTTTAGCAACATTTTAACCTGTCTGAATGCTAATAATCATTTTGCGAGCAAGCAGGTAAGCTGCGCGGGCGGAGCGCGCGGAGTGACCCATGTTACGAGCCCCCGGCCACGGGGGTGGCGGGCAGGTAAGCTGCTTACCTGCTGCGCGTGACGCCGGCCACGGCGAAAGCGGACGAGGCGGGGTGTCGGTGCGGTGGGCGCGGTAGTGACCCTGGACGTGCGTCGGGCCCTTCTCGCGGATCGCCTCAGCTACGGCTCCCGGTGGGGCCCTCTCGGGGGAAGGAGCCTCGGTCCGGGACGCGAGGCGTCCCTCCGCTCCGTAAAAGTGTCCATCTCTTTTTTTTTTTTTCTTCTGTTGTGGCATATGCTGCAGGTGCCTGCTCGTTTTTCGTATGTGGGTAACAACATTTAACTATGTATATATATTTCCCAATTGGTTTAACTGCCACCCGCAAAAAAATAAATAAAAATAAAAATAAAAATAAAAAATCTAATTAATCCGCCCGACCCGACCCGCGAGCGGATAAAATCTTATTTTTTTAAATTTCATCCGCCCGATCCGCGGATAATCCGCGGACTCCGCGGTTGTGTCCGCAAACCGCGCATCTCTAGTACCTACTCTAGTTATATCTACGGAAATGCCACCTTTGGTCGCACATTTCATGTCGTCAAAAGCAACAAAATGTACAGTATGTGGATGTTGACATAATGAGTCGTTGGCAACTTCAGCTGTATAACTCTGAACCAAGAACGGGAAGAAGTTGGTTATGTGGAACCTTTGGTGGCTTGTGGACACGACGGTAGTCTCTGAAGTCCTCCAGCTTCTGCTGCATCTCAGACATGGTCTTCTCTGGGTTTCTGTTCTCCAGCCAGGGGATGGTGCGACGGATCCACTCCAGAAGCTGCCCAGGAAGACATAATCAGCGCCGTGGTAAGCGATGATGCCCGCACACAAGCGTTTCGATTTGTACTCACGTCACTGGCCAGCTTCTCGTAGTCCTGCATCAGGTGCTCGTTCTCCTGATTGACAGCCAGCACTTTGCAGATACGGTTGGCGGCGGTCTCGGCCTATCAGAGCACACGCTGATGTGATGAGAGGCGCTTGCACTGATCGGAGCAACATTCATGGAGCTACGTCTGAACTAAGCGTTTAGTCATTCTTAATTTCACTGTTAGAGTTCTCTCTCCGCTTTGCTGTGAACACACACGAGCAGTGACTAAGAGCTAATCTCATTCCCAGGCACGTTACGTTAAAAACGGCACACGTGTTTGTCAAAGTGCAAAAAACACTAAATCCAGCAGCTTTGTTGGACTAATTAAAACATGCTGGAAACTGCTGGCGGTTAGTTTCATTTCCCCAGTCACACACACACACACACACACACCCACACAAAGTGTGTTTAAAAACGCCATGCGTCTTAAGTGGGTCCATACATCCAGTTACAGGTTCACGTGGCGCTGCGGGTCCTCTAGGCGCTCCTACCATTTAACTAGTATACGGCTGGAATGCAAAAAGACACAACTTCAAGACTATCTGTTGAAATGAATAGATTGTCTATAACATATTGAGAACGAACAAGTCACATTTATTACAAAACGTTGGGAACGGTTGTGTTCAGACAGAAGTTGAAGCAAAATGACAAGAGTGGAGTTGCCTTGTGTTTCTCAAAGCAATGAACAGCTTGGAGGATGTGTTCCTTTACAGAGCACACGGAAAGTAGCCATAGCACTTCACTATTCCACATTTTGTGGTGTTACAGCTTTATTCCAAAATGAAATAATTTCACGTTTGTCCTTAAAATTCTACACGATACCCCATAATGACAATGTGAAAAAGAAAATGTGTACCGTATTTTCCGCACTATTAGCCGCACCTAAAAACCACAAATTTACTCAAAAGCTGACAGTGCGGCTTATAACCCGGTGCGCTTTATATATGGATTAATATTAAGATTCATTTTCATAAAGTTTCGGTCTCGCAACTACGGTAAACAGCCGCCATCTTTTTTCCCCGTAGAAGAGGAAGTGCTTCTTCTTCTACGCAAGCAACCGCCAAGGTAAGCACCCGCCCCCATAGAACAGGAAGCGCTTCTTCTTCTACTGTAAGCAACCACCCGCCCGCGTAGAAGAAGAAGAAGAAGCAGAAGCGCGCGGATATTACGTTTCATTTCCTTTGTGTGTTTACATTTGTAAAGACCACAAAATGGCTCCTACTAAGCGACAGGTTTCCGGTTCATGAAAAGACGCAATCTCTCCATCCGCACACGGATTACTATTTCACAGCAACTGCCTAAAGACTTTCAAGAAAAGCTGGCTACTTTCCGTGCAGATTGTAAAAACAAGATAGCTGAAAAAAAGATCCGGCCAGAGAACATTATCAACATGGACGAGGTTCCACTGACTTTTGATATTCCTGTGAACCGCACTGTGGATACAACGGGAGCACGTACGGTGAATATTCGCACCACAGGGAATGAGAAGTCATCCTTCACTGTGGTTCTAGCTTGCCATGCTAATGGCCAGAAACTTCCACCCATGGTGATATTCAAAAGGAAGACCTTGCCAAAAGAGACCTTTCCAGCCGGCGTCATCATAAAAGCTAACTCGAAGGGATGGATGAAGAAAAGATGAGCGAGTGGTTAAGGTAAGTTTACGCGAAGAGGCCGGGTGGCTTTTTTCACGCAGCTCCGTCCATGTTGATATACGACTCCATGTGCGCCCACATCACGCTGGTTTTTAATATATTATTAAAGTTTGACTGACCTATCTGACTGTTTTTTTGACATTCCTTTAGCGCAGTTACATGCGGCTTATAACACGGGGCGGCTTATAGGTGGACAAAGTTTTGAAATATGCCGTTCATTGAAGGCGCGGCTTATAACCCAGGGCGGCTTATGGTGCGGAAAATACGGTAGATTTTTTTGCAAATGTATTAAAAAAAAAAAAAAGAAATCACAGTGAGCTTCATGGCAACGATTATGAATTCATAAGTGCATGTGATTTCTTGTTGTTTTTAAATGATCAATACATTTACAAAAAATTCTAGAAAATACCTTTTTCACATTGTCATTATGGGGTATTGGGTGTCGAATTTTAAGGAAAAAATAAATGTATTCCTTTTTGGAATAAGGCTGTAACATAAAACAGTTGAGCACTGTATAAAGCATAATTTTACCCGCCAGCTCATCCATTATTTACATTATTACAGTGTTTCCCATTTATTTTTTTTGTGTTGGCTCATTACCGATGAATTTTCACCACTATAAAAATAGATTTGCCGCTACCTGTTAAGAATTAAACATTTAAAAACATTTTTGTATGCATGTTTATGCGGGGACAAACTTTCAACGCTTTTAAACTCTTCGATAGATATATTTGAAGCAATAACGGCTTCTTTCTAGTGTGTGCAGCGTTTAGTAAATAGCGTTTGGTCAAACAATACTGAAGCTTCGATGCATTCCGAAACCTAAGGAATGTTACTGTGTCCCTCGATACCTCAATGTGTGTATAAATTTAAGAACAAAACACATGACCGACACGGCTGCTGTGTCATTTGACTGTGAATCGCCAAACTGTCTTTATCAGGAAGCACTTATTAGGCCTGCGTGTGACAGATTGTTGCGTTTCATATTAGTCGCTACCATCAATCTAGGAAAAAAAGCATGTTTTAAGGCAAGTATTATTTTTATGTTTAATATTTGGCTCATTGACCAAAGTTACACATTTCATATTTCTTACTGCACAGCTATTCATTTAAAATATCATATTTGCTAACTTATTTTTCATTTTATTTGCGACTTTTTTAATCCAGCAGATGGCTCAATTATGAAATACCGACAGTATCGGTGCAGTGTTAATACAGCCAGTGAGTGTGCCACACACTCACTGAGGCGTCATTACCCATCATCTGACTGCTGAATGTATTAGCTATAATGGCTAATATGCAGAAACTGATTTAAGAACACAGTTTAATCTATAGAGAAATATATTTGCTGTTATTATTCAGAATCAGAATCAGAATCAGCTTTATTGTCATTACGCAAGGTAACGAGATTGAGGCCATTCCATACAGTGCGATGTGTGCATGCTAGAAAAACAATGTGCAAATATTTAGAAATATAAAAAATGTAGAAGTGCAATGAATATGGTGTGAAATCAATATATACATGAAAAAACAAAACAAAAACAGGGTGGTTGGTAGAATGGGTTATTGCACCGAAGAGAAGGCAGTTATGAGGGACAATGGGGCAGTCCGTTCAGGATGGTTATGGCCCTGGGGAAGAAGCTGTTCTTTATCCTCTATTCCTATACGGTTGACGTGCCTATAACATTCAGACATTACATTTATTTCAGTAGATAACAAAATATTAAAATGTTTTGTATTTCAGATACTAAATTAAAACACTGTTTTGAAGTGACTTTGTGTTCTATGTCCGGAACTTCAGAGGAGGCTCCCATTATTTTGCGTGGGTTCTGATATGTCCATGGCCAGTTATGCAACCCCGCGCCACAGTTAAGTTTGCAGTTTTAAGGGAAACACTGTATTTATGCGATGGGAGCACGACTTGAAAACCATACATTTAAACTGCTTTGAGAGACACAGAGACAACCTTAAAACAAGCAAAGAATCTTATGTTGAGAGTTCCCATCAGCAATGCTGCACTAAGGAGAAACTATATTACTGTGATTTGACCTAAGACTTATATACACTTACAGAGTGTTGGAAAACTCCTCACAGTTTTAAAGACGCTTGTATTGCCTCGTTTCCACCAAGTACTTTGGTACAGTAGTTTGGTTTCCCCCTTGTAAAAAGTATTGTGCTCAGTCCCACTTTGGGGTTTTGTCCCTTCAGGACGGGAATGGAAAGGAAATAAAGATTGAGAACATTTAGATCATGTCTACCACAGTATGGCACCGTTTACACCCTGCCAACTGTGGTGCACTTGTTTCTAAACAATACTAGCTTGGTGGAAATGAGGCAAAGGATGGGAACGCTCTGTTGCTGCTGCACAGGTGTGCTGATGACGTGAGCGGCTCACCTTCTGAGCGCCAGAGAAGGCGTGATAGAAGCAGGAGACATAGGTCATAATGGCCTTCTCGTCGGGCCGCAGCGTGCCCACGATGTCTGCGCAATACCCGCCCCAGAGCGAGCGAGGGCGGCAGGGAGGAAAGAGAGAGAGGACAGAGTGAAGCCAAAGCATCCCAAAGCAATGCAGCTCTCTCCTCAAACAGGAGAACCTCTTGGGAAGTGCGTCTGCGGCCGGACGCTCCACCTAGAAGCAAAGCCGACGTCCTCCTAAGAGGAGATGGACACTGGAAAACTAAGCATCAAGTCGGGACACTGACTTGGAGCGCCCCCCCCCCTCCAACACTTCCTGGTGAAAGCAGCGAGTTCTTTTTCTTTTGACTTCTCGTTAATAAATCAGCAGCGTGAAGGAGCTTTCCATACGCCCGCAACAAACTACCACAAGCACGCGAGGATCTCCTGAGGTCGCAGACCGCCGTGCAAAAACTAGATGGAAATGAGGCACAAACATAACTCGGGGACGGACTAAAGCAGGGGTGTCCGAAGCGTGGCCAAGGGGCCATTTGTGGTCCGCAGCTCAAGTGTTGTCGAAATACAATCAAAGAAAAAACTAACAAAATGTCAGAAAAAAGCGGACATGTTGATACTAACAACTAGTCACGTGTAACACAAAGCTGACACAAAGTTTTGTTTTAAATAGATATACTGTAAACCTTTGGTAATCTGATAGTAGTTCCAGGCTTGACTGTGATACATAAATTTTCGCCAAGTGGGATTTATTAATTATAAAGCAAATATGTTCATAAGTCAGAGCATAAAAAACTGTTTACCACTTTCTAAATACATTTTTAACATTATTAGAACCCTGTAGAAATGAAATAACACCCACATTGTCACCATTAAACTATTTTAATCCAATATAGTAATGCTGCCTGAGGCTGAGCCAATCAGTGGACACAATACTAATGAGCCCAAGCTGATTGGTTTCATATCATCTATTGGCCAATAATACCATAGTATTGATATTTTCAGTACATTTAGACATTTTTTATCCTCAAAAAGGTTTAACTTGGGCCAAAAATCTGCTTTAAAAAAAATAAAAAAATAAAATGAATTATTGACCTATTTAAGGCTCCAAGTACTTCACATCAAATATTCCACTTTGAAACATTTTTGGGGAAAATATTGCATATTTTGTGCGTTTGCCATAAAAAAACTAAGTTTTCTACGGCAAAAAAGATATAAAACAAACAAATAATATATTTTTTTAAAGTATAAAAACTTCTAATTGACGGATATATCTGAAGTTGATCTAGACATGTAAGCCTTAAAAGTAAAAAAAAATAAAATAATGTATGACTTATTTTTAACACTTCTATGAGTGGGGCCCATTTGGATCCCTAGGAATTGTCATTGTCCAAAAAACACTAATGTATCAAAATCAACGTTGTTATGAATTATTGACCTATTTAAGGCTTCAATTACTTCACATCAAATATTTAACTTTTGTTTGCCATAAAAAAAAAAACGTTTTTCTATGGCCAAAAAACGAAATAAAACAAACAAAAAAGAAAACAAAAAAAAAAGAATCGACGGATAGATCTGAAGTTGATCTAGAGATTTAAGCTTTGAAAGTAAAAAAAAATCAAATTTGGAACACTTTTATGAGTGAGGCCCATTTGGATCCCTAAGAATTTTAGCGGGATATATTTTTAAAAACTGTCATTGTCCAAAAAACAATCATGAATCAAAATAAATGTTATGAATTATTGCCCTATTTAAGGCTTCAAGTATTTCACATTAAATATTCCACTTTGAAATATTGCGTATTGTGAGTGTTTGCCATAAAAAACAAATATTTCTATGGCAAAAAAAAAGAAATAAAACAAACAAAAAACGAATCGACGGATGGATCTGAAGTTGATCTAGAGATTTAAGCCTTGAAAGTAAAAGAAAAAAAAATGTATGACGTATTTTTAACACTTTTATGAGTGGGGCCCATTCGGATCCCTAAGAATTTTGCGGGATAATTTTTTTTTTTAACTGTCATTGTCCAAAAAACAATCATGAATCAAAATAAATGTTATGAATTATTGCCCTATTTAAGGCTTCAAGTATTTCACATTAAATATTCCACTTTGAAATATTGCGTATTGTGAGTGTTTGCCATAAAAAACAAATATTTCTATGACAAAAAAAGAAATAAACAAAAAACGAATCGACGGATGGATCTGAAGTTGATCTAGAGATTTAAGCCTTGAAAGTTAAAAAAAAAAAAAGTATGACGTATTTTTAACACTTTTATGAGTGTGGCCCATTTGGATCCCTAAGAATTTTGCGGGATTTTTTATTTTTTTTAAACTGTCATTGTCCAAAAAACAATCATGAATCAAAATAAATGTTATGGATTATTGCCCTATTTAGGCTTCAAGTATTTCACATTAAATATTCCACTTTGAAATATTGCGTATTGTGAGTGTTTACCATAAAAAAACAAATATTTCTATGGCAAAAAAAGAAATAAACAAAAAACGAATCGACGGATGGATCTGAAGTTGATCTAGAGATTTAAGCCTTGAAAGTAAAAAAAAAAAAAAGTATGACGTATTTAACACTTTTATGAGTGGGGCCCATTCGGATCCCTAAGAATTTTGCGGGATATTTTTTTTTTAAACTGTCATTGTCCAAAAAACAATCATGAATAAAAATAAATGTTATGGATTATTGCCCTATTTAGGCTTCAAGTATTTCACATTAAATATTCCACTTTGAAATATTGCGTATTGTGAGTGTTTGCCATAAAAAACTAATATTTCTATGGCAAAAAAAGAAATAAACAAAAAACGAATCGACGGATGGATCTGAAGTTGATCTAGAGATTTAAGCCTTGAAAGTAAAAAAAAAAAAAAAATGTATGACGTATTTTTAACACTTTTATGAGTGGGGCCCATTTGGATCCCTAAGAATTTTGCGGGATTTTTTTTTTTTTTAAACTGTCTTTGTCCAAAAAACAATCATGAATCAAAATAAATGTTATGAATTATTGCCCTATTTAAGGCTTTCAAGTATTTCACATTAAATATTCCACTTTGAAATATTGCGTATTGTGAGTGTTTGCCATAAAAAACTAATATTTCTATGACAAAAAAAGAAATAAACAAAAAACGAATCGACGGATGGATCTGAAGTTGATCTAGAGACTTAAGCCTTGAAAGTTAAAAAAAAAAAAGTATGACGTATTTTTAACAGTTTTATGAGTGGGGCCCATTCGGATCCCTAAGAATTGTGCGGGATATTTTTTTTTAAAAACTGTCTTTGTCCAAAAAACAATCATGAATCAAAATAAATGTTATGAATTATTGCCCTATTTAAGGCTTCAAGTATTTCACATTAAATATTCCACTTTGAAATATTGCGTATTGTGAGTGTTTGCCATAAAAAAACAAATATTTCTATGGCAAAAAAAGAAATAAAACAAACAAAAAACGAATCGACGGATGGATCTGAAGTTGATCTAGAGATTTAAGCCTTGAAAGTAAAAAAAAAAAAAAAATGTATGACGTATTTTTAACACTTTTATGAGTGGGGCCCATTTGGATCCCTAAGAATTTTGCGGGATTTTTTTTTTTTTTAAACTGTCTTTGTCCAAAAAACAATCATGAATCAAAATAAATGTTATGAATTATTGCCCTATTTAAGGCTTTCAAGTATTTCACATTAAATATTCCACTTTGAAATATTGCGTATTGTGAGTGTTTGCCATAAAAAACTAATATTTCTATGACAAAAAAAGAAATAAACAAAAAACGAATCGACGGATGGATCTGAAGTTGATCTAGAGATTTAAGCCTTGAAAGTTAAAAAAAAAAAAAAGTATGACGTATTTTTAACAGCTTTATGAGTGGGGCCCATTCGGATCCCTAAGAATTTTGCGGGATTTTTTTTTTTTTAAACTGTCATTGTCCAAAAAACAATCATGAATCAAAATAAATGTTATGAATTATTGCCCTATTTAAGGCTTTCAAGTATTTCACATTAAATATTCCACTTTGAAATATTGCGTATTGTGAGTGTTTGCCATAAAAAACAAATATTTCTATGACAAAAAAAGAAATAAACAAAAAACGAATCGACGGATGGATCTGAAGTTGATCTAGAGATTTAAGCCTTGAAAGTAAAAAAAAAAAAAATGTATAACGTATTTTTAACACTTTTATGAGTGGGGCCCATTCGGATCCCTAAGAATTTTGCGGGATCATTTTTTTTTTAAACTGTCATTGTTCAAAAAACAATCATGAATCAAAATAAATGTTATGAATTATTGCCCTATTTGAGGCTTCAAGTATTTCACAATAAATATTCCACTTTGAAATATTGCGTATTGTGAGTGTTTGCCATAAAAAACAAATATTTCTATGACAAAAAAAGAAATAAACAAAAAACGAATCGACGGATGGATCTGAAGTTGATCTAGAGATTTAAGCCTTGAAAGTAAAAAAAAAAAAAGTATGACGTATTTAACACTTTTATGAGTGGGGCCCATTCGGATCCCTAAGAATTTTGCGGGATATATTTTTTTTAAACTGTCATTGTCCAAAAAACAATCATGAATCAAAATAAACGTTATGAATTATTGCCCAATTTAAGGCTTCAAGTATTTCACATTAAATATTCCACTTTGAAATATTGCGTATTGTGAGTGTTTGCCATAAAAAAACAAATATTTCTATGACAAAAAAAGAAATAAACAAAAAACGAATCGACGGATGGATCTGAAGTTGATCTAGAGATTTAAGCCTTGAAAGTAAAAAAAAAAAATGTATGACGTATTTTTAACACTTTTATGAGTGGGGCCCATTCGGATCCCTAAGAATTTTGCGGGATTTTTTTTTTTTAAACTGTCATTGTCCAAAAAACAATCATGAATCAAAATAAATGTTATGAATTATTGCCCTATTTAAGGCTTCAAGTATTTCACATTAAATATTCCACTTTGAAATATTGCGTATTGTGAGTGTTTGCCATAAAAAAACAAATATTTCTATGACAAAAAAAGAAATAAACAAAAAACGAATCGACGGATGGATCTGAAGTTGATCTAGAGATTTAAGCCTTGAAAGTTAAAAAAAAAAAAAAGTATGACGTATTTTTAACACTTTTATGAATGGGGCCCATTCGGATCCCTAAGAATTTTGCGGGATTTTTTTTTTTTAAACTGTCATTGTCCAAAAAACAATCATGAATCAAAATAAATGTTATGAGTTATTGCCCTATTTAAGGCTTTCAAGTATTTCACATTAAATATTCCACTTTGAAATATTGCGTATTGTGAGTGTTTGCCATAAAAAACTAATATTTCTATGACAAAAAAAGAAATAAACAAAAAACGAATCGACGGATGGATCTGAAGTTGATCTAGAGATTTAAGCCTTGAAAGTTAAAAAAAAAAAAAGTATGACGTATTTTTAACACTTTTATGAATGGGGCCCATTCGGATCCCTAAGAATTTTGCGGGATTTTTTTTTTTTTTTAAACTGCCATTGTCCAAAAAACAATCATGAATCAAAATAAATGTTATGAATTATTGCCCTATTTAAGGCTTCAAGTATTTCACATTAAATATTCCACTTTGAAATATTGCGTATTGTGAGTGTTTGCCATAAAAAACAAATATTTCTATGACAAAAATAGGAAATAAACAAAAAATGAATCGACGGATGGATCTGAAGTTGATCTAGAGATTTAAGCCTTGAAAGTAAAAAAAAAAAAAGTATGACGTATTTAACACTTTTATGAGTGGGGCCCATTCGGATCCCTAAGAATTTGGCGGAATATATTTTTTTTAAACTGTCATTGTCCAAAAAACAATCATGAATCAAAATAAATGTTATGAATTATTGCCCTATTTAAGGCTTTCAAGTATTTCACATTAAATATTCCACTTTGAAATATCGCGTATTGTGAGTGTTTGCCATAAAAAACTAATATTTCTATGACAAAAAAAGAAATAAACAAAAAACGAATCGACGGATGGATCTGAAGTTGATCTAGAGATTTAAGCCTTGAAAGTTAAAAAAAAAAAAAAGTATGACGTATTTTTAACACTTTTATGAATGGGGCCCATTCGGATCCCTAAGAATTTTGCGGGATTTTTTGTTTTTAAACTGTCATTGTCCAAAAAACAATCATGAATCAAAATAAATGTTATGAATTATTGCCCTATTTGAGGCTTCAAGTATTTCACAATAAATATTCCACTTTGAAATATTGCGTATTGTGAGTGTTTGCCATAAAAAAACAAATATTTCTATGACAAAAAAAGAAATAAACAAAAAACGAATCGACGGATGGATCTGAAGTTGATCTAGAGATTTAAGCCTTGAAAGTTAAAAAAAAAAAAAGTATGACGTATTTTTAACACTTTTATGAGTGGGGCCCATTCGGATCCCTAAGAATTTTGCGGGATTTATTTTTTTTAAACTGTCATTGTCCAAAAAACAATCATGAATCAAAATAAATGTTATGAATTATTGCCCTATTTGAGGCTTCAAGTATTTCACAATAAATATTCCACTTTGAAATATTGCGTATTGTGAGTGTTTGCCATAAAAAACAAATATTTCTATGACAAAAAAAGAAATAAACAAAAAACGAATCGACGGATGGATCTGAAGTTGATCTAGAGATTTAAGCCTTGAAAGTTAAAAAAAAAAATGTATGACGTATTTTTAACACTTTTATGAGTGGGGCCCATTTGGATCCCTAAGAATTTTGCGGGATTTTTTTTTTTTTTAAACTGTCATTGTCCAAAAAACAATCATGAATAAAAATAAATGTTATGGATTATTGCCCTATTTAGGCTTGAAGTATTTCACATTAAATATTCCACTTTGAAATATTGCGTATTGTGAGTGTTTGCCATAAAAAAACAAATATTTCTATGACAAAAAAAGAAATAAACAAAAAACGAATCGACGGATGGATCTGAAGTTGATCTAGAGATTTAAGCCTTGAAAGTAAAAAAAAAAAAAAGTATGACGTATTTTTAACACTTTTATGAGTGGGGCCCATTCGGATCCCTAAGAATTTTGCGGGATTTTTTTTTTTTTAAACTGTCATTGTCCAAAAAACAATCATGAATCAAAATAATATTATGAATTACCGGTTCGATTTCCAGGTCGATCTACGTTCCCATCCTCACCTATGGTCATGAGCTTTGGGTCATGACCGAAAGGACAAGATCACGGGTACAAGCGGCCGAAATGAGTTTCCTCCGCCGGGTGGCGGGGCTCTCCCTTAGAGATAGGGTGATAAGCTCTGTCATCCGGGGGGAGCTCAAAGTAAAACCGCTGCTCCTCCACATCGAGAGGAGCCAGATGAGGTGGTTCGGGCATCTGGTCAGGATGCCACCCGAACGCCTCCCTAGGGAGGTGTTTAGGGCACGTCCGACCGGTAGGAGGCCACGGGGAAGACCCAGGACACGTTGGGAAGACTATGTCTCCCGGCTGGCCTGGGAACGCCTCGGGATCCCCCAGGAGGAGCTGGACGAAGTGGCTGGGAAGAGAGAAGTCTGGGCTTCCCTGCTTAGGCTGCTGCCCCCGCGACCCAACCTCGGATAAGCGGAAGAAGATGGATGGATGGATGAATTATTGACCTATTTAAGACTTCAATTACCGGTACTTCATATCAAATATTTCACTTTTAAAAATGTTCTGATAAAGATTTTTGCAATGTTTTTTCTTTTACAAAAAGGGCATAAACATTACAAATACATAACACTTCATAACAACAGATTTAAAGCTGATCTAGAGATTTAAAACAATGACCCTATTTTTTAACATTTTTATGACTGAGACCTTTCCAGGTCCCCCGGACCAAACTTGAGGGGAGCCCTAAAAATTAAAAAAAAAAAAATCTATATATTTTACAAGAGTTTTTCAATTAAAAAATATTAAAATGGCCCCCACGCTTTGATTTTTTTTTTTTTTTTTTTTTTTTTTAAAGAGTGCGGCCCTCAGTGAGAAAAGTTTGGACACCCCTGGCGTAAAGTGTAATGTTATTTTATCCACGTTACAAAACATCTGCAGCTTTCACCAGCTGAGTTACGTCCATTTTCTAAGTGTGTGCGTGTCCCAACACGCCCTGTACGTCCTTCTAGGCCGGCCTGTGAAGAGAGGAGCTGGAAAGAGAGCGAGGCCATGCTGCACTGAGAGGCGGCGCTTGTTAGTAGCGGGAGGGTTGAAGAGGCAGAGTGTCGCCGGGTCGAAGGGTACCTTCTGTGCTCCAGAGAAGGCATGGTAGAAACTGGACACATAAGTCATAATGGCTTTCTCATCTGGACGAGCAGTGTTCACAATGTCTATCGGGGGAGGTTATGGAGACCAGGACAGAGACATGTGATTAAACATGGACACACGTGCATACATGGCTGGTGTGTCTCAAACGGAGGACTTCCCTGTTTACGAATGCGTTCACACGAGTGCGAGGAGCGGAATCCTTGATGCACAGGATTATATGGACTAAAGCACAGTCTAATCAGGGGCACCCGATTTTGACGGCTGAATGCAATGATTTGTGTTCGTAGCTGCCAAATCCACACTGACTGATATAAGAGACCAGCGTACTACCATACTTGCCAACCCTCCCAAATTTTCCGGGAGACTCCCGAAATTCAGCGCCTCTCCCAAAAAACTCCCGGGACAAATATTCTCCTGAAAATCTCCCGATTTTCAGCCGGAGCTGGAAGCCACGCCCCCTCCAGCTCCATGCGGACCTGAGTGAGGACAGCCTTTTTTCATGAAGGGAGGACAACAGGGTGACAAGAACTAAATCATCCAGACTAGAGATAAATTGTATTATTATGTTTATTTTACCTAAAAATAAATATATTTATTAATTTAAAAAAAACTAAACTAAATACATTTTTACTATATTTTGCTAAAAACATCAACATTAATTGTATTTTTATTTGTATTTTTTCGTGACTCCTTATTACATCCAGCCATAGAATTATACATTAAAATAAACATATTTGAAATAATTGATTTTAAATTATCATAATAATTCATTTAAAATGACCATATTGAATTATTAAAATAATTGCTTGTTTATCAACAACTTTAGCATTTTATTCATTACATTTTGAAACTCTCAGAAGCCAAGTTATGTTATATTCCTTAATATTTATTTATGCAAGTTTGAAGTATCAATTATCTAAACACAGTTTTGTTTGCATATTTTCAGGATGTGTATATATATATATATATATATATATATATATATATATATATATATATATATATATATGTATGTGTGGGGGGAAAAAAAATAAAAAAATCACAAGACTATTTCATCTCTACAGGCCTGTTTCATGAGGGGGGGTACCCTCAATCATCAGGAGATTTTAATGGGAGCATTCGCATACCATGGTTTATATAGGGCACAGAGTGGGTGGGTACAGGCTGGCCTAGGGGCGTGGTGATTGGCTCATGTGTTACCTAGGAGGTGTTTCCGTCTATGGCGGCATGCTGTTACAATTTCGCTGCGCTTGTTGAGGGATGACAGGTCTGGACGGTAAATAATAAACAGTTTCTCTTTCAAGCATAGGTTGCATCTTTTATTACCACTATTGTAAGGTGTGCTGGATGCAAGAATTTGCCATGTTATTGAATATTCAACATTATTGTCTTTGAGGTCCCAAATGTGTTTGCTGAGTTCTGTGGTATTTCGCAGGTTTTTGTTCCTGAAAGAAGCCTTGTGATTGTTCCATCTGGTTTTGAATTCTCCCTCGGTTAATCTTACATATGTGTCGGATGTGTTAATGTATATATATATATATATATATATGTATGAAATACTTGACTTGGTGACTAGCTGTCAATATACTCCTCCCCTCTTAACCACGCCCCCAACCACACCCCGCCCCACCCCCGACCACGCCCCCACCCCCCACCTCCCGAAATCGGAGGTCTCAAGGTTGGCAAGTATGGTACTACTATTAAGCTAAAACACAGGTTGTCTCCCCGGATCGTTAGCACTTTACCTGAAATTGAATGGCTTCTTTTAGAATTGCACAGACGTGAAGGAGATGTATTCATGAACAAAATTATTTTTAAAATGGTTGATACTTTTCCATTTTTTTTTATCCAAAATTGTGACAGTCGCGCGCAATGCCGCGTTGTAGTTTCCTGCGAGATTTCCGTGAAGCACTACATATCCATGTTTACCGTCACGGCGCTCAACACTGACAGCGAGGAAGAGGAGCTGCTCCACCTGCTTGTTTTGCAAAGCAGTGATTTAAAGACGGCCATTACAGTACAGTGGAACCTCGATTAAAGAACCCTTCCCTTTAGAAACTTTTCTATTTTACAAACTTTTAGGTTGAGCCCAATATGCCTTTGTGTGGGAACGCTTGATTTATTAATTTTTGGCAGCAAGGCGCAGCATTTTTGGAAAGGCAGAGCCCTCCACGTCACTTCCTGGGCAATAGAGTAGACCAGTGGTTCTCAAATGGGGGTACTTGAAGGTATGCCAAGGGGTACGTGAAATTTGTTTTTAATGTCTGTCAAAAAGAACTATGAAAAGAAATGCAACAATGCAATATTCAGTGTTGACAGCTAGATTTTTTGTGGACATGTTCCATAAATATTGATGTTAAAGATTTATTTTTTTGTGAAGAAATGTTTAGAATTAAGTTCATGAATCCAGATGGATCTCTATTACAATCCCCAAAGAGGGCACTTTAAGTTGATGATTACTTCTATGTGTAGAAATATTTATTTATAATTGAATCACTTTTTTATTTTTCAACAAGTTGTTATATATTTTTATATCTTTTTTTCCAAATAGTTCAAGAAAGACCACAACAAATGAGCAATATTTTGCACTGTTATACAATTTAATGAATCAGAAACTGATGACATAGTGCTGTATTTTACTTCTTTATCTCTTTTTTTCAACCAAAAATGCTTTCCTCTGATTAGGGGGTACTTGAATTAAAAAAATGTTCACAGGGGGTACATCTCTGAAAAAAGGTTGAGAACCGCTGGAGTAGACTAATAGTACACTAATAGTCACTTCTGTTTTTTCGCCTTTTGATAAGTTTTGTCCATTTGTGCTAACTCAATATGAGTCCCAAAAAGACAACAGACCAGCGTGGAAAAGAGGAGGGAATTGATGTGGAGTTAAAAAAATAAATAAATAAAGAGGCAAATTGGGAAGAGTACCGTATTTTCCGCACTATTAGCCGCACCTAAAAACCACAAATTTACTCAAAAGCTGACAGTGCGGCTTATAACCCGGTGCGCTTTATATATGGATTAATATTAAGATTCATTTTCATAAAGTTTCGGTCTCGCAACTACGGTAAACAGCCGCCATCTTTTTTCCCCGTAGAAGAGGAAGTGCTTCTTCTTCTACGCAAGCAACCGCCAAGGTAAGCACCCGCCCCCATAGAACAGGAAGCACTTCTTCTTCTACTGTAAGCAACCACCCGCCCCGGTAGAAGAAGAAGAAGCGCGCGGATATTACGTTTCATTTCCTTTGTGTGTTTACATCTGTAAAGACCACAAAATGGCTCCTACTAAGCGACAGGTTTTCGGTTCATGAAAAGACGCAATCTCTCCATCCGCACACAGACTACTATTTCACAGCAACTGCCTAAAGACTTTCAAGAAAAGCTGGCTACTTTCCGTGCATATTGTAAAAACAAGATAGCTGAAAAAAAGATCCGGCCAGAGAACATTATCAACATGGACGAGGTTCCACTGACTTTTGATATTCCTGTGAACCGCACTGTGGATACAACGGGAGCACGTACGGTGAATATTCGCACCACAGGGAATGAGAAGTCATCCTTCACTGTGGTTCTAGCTTGCCATGCTAATGGCCAGAAACTTCCACCCATGGTGATATTCAAAAGGAAGACCTTGCCAAAAGAGACCTTTCCAGCCGGCGTCATCATAAAAGCTAACTCGAAGGGATGGATGGATGAAGAAAAGATGAGCGAGTGGTTAAGGTAAGTTTACGCGAAGAGGCCGGGTGGCTTTTTTCACGCAGCTCCGTCCATGTTGATATACGACTCCATGCGCGCCCACATCACGCTGGTTTTTAATATATTATTAAAGTTTGACTGACCTATCCGGCTGTTTTTTTGACATTCCTTTAGCGCAGTTAGATGCGGCTTATAACACGGGGCGGCTTATAGGTGGACAAAGTTTTGAAATGTGCCGTTCATTGAAGGCGCGGCTTTTAACCCAGGGCGGCTTATGGTGCGGAAAATACGGTACATTAATGGCGCTTGCAAGTGGAAGAATCAACAAAGCAGGCTATGTACCACAGCAGGTTTTAATTTTGATGGGAACAGACTTTTCTGGAAAAATATGCCACAGCAGACTTATAATAATGCCGATAACGCTCCGTCAAGTGGCTGTAATGCACCATTGACAAGGATTAAAGATGGTGAAAAAGACGGGGAAATATTGCTACTGACATTTCTTTGTTAGCTCGCAACGACCGTAATTGATTTGGGACAGCACTTCGCTGTCACAATTAAGTATTGACGCGTACTGACAAAAGTATTCCATTTGAGACACAGCAGTATACGACACACCAAGCGTACGTATGACACAGGCAGGCAAACATCAAATGCAGCATGACAAATAAACACAATTTCAAAAGGTTCAGCAAAAACACGGCAGCAACGAGGGCAGCTCCTGGTGGTGTCAAAGCACTTTTTAGTTACACAATGTCAAAGTAACACAACAAACAAGCCATCCGTCTTGGACTTGGAGACAGGGGAAGATTCAGTAAATAAACGGATATGAAATGACAAAGCAATAAACCTTATTGTCCACGTTGTTGCATCCAGTGTTACTTTTGACAGCAGTTTTTAATGTAGTCTTTGGACGAAAAAGTATCTTAGTCTAATTTAAGGAAATTGACTTAGTTCAGTTTAACAAAATTACACAACATTTTAGTCAGCTAAAATAACCGTAAATTTTGTCAAGTAAAATATAAAGTGTAAAAGATAAATATATTTGAAAGCACCTTCATTTAGACTACCTGCTAGGCAAAAGTGGCATGATCTAATGCTCAGGAATGATGTATGACACATACAATTGTAAATGCCAATAAATATCTTTCAGGCACTTTTTCTACATTTTTATGCTACATCTCTGTCAAAGCAGGTGTGCATGAGTGTCGCGATCATGCATGCCTTCATTATAGTTTGAACGCGGGAGACCCGGAAGCAGCAAATACACACAGATTTAACTTAGTTTTGTAAAGACCACCATCGATGACTCGTCTGCTGATGGCATCATATAGCATCAAAAATAAAATGTGTCCGCTTTACTTTCTACCAAATGTACACACATTTAAGGCGGAAACGACACATCGACGTAGTCGACGTCATCGATTACGTAAATACGTCGACGCCGTTTTTGTGCGTCGACGCGTCGCATACCGTATTTCCTTGAATAGCCGCCGGGGCGCTAATTAATTTAAAACCTCTTCTCACTCCTGCGCCTACCGTGGGGTAAATTTAGGATTGCACTTATAAATTTGAGTGATGTAAGGATACCATCATGAAAAGCACATTTAATAAAAAAAAACGTTATTAGTGTCTTACCTTTACTTATGAGTCCATGCGCAACTGCTTCTGATCAAAAGCATCGATAACTTGTTTATAGAAGTCTTCCTTATCTTTCTTCAGTTTTAAAAGTCTCTGTCTCGATGGAGATATTCCTTTAAGTATTACCTCCTGCTTCGATTGAAAGTCCAGTTTAGAAAACTGTTTTATTTGAGATATGTAATCCTCCATGTTAAAAATGCAAGCAAACGATCGCTGCTCACTCTTGTGGCTTGTTGTCTTCTTCTACAGCACCGGTCTTCTGCAGTACCGGTAGTCGCAAGAAGGATCACTAGCGCCCTCTACCACCAGGAGGCGGGAGTCATTTATGACTCATATTTGACACACGCAGCTACGGTATATTAATAAAACATAGCTGCTTACTGTTCTTTTTAGCATATTCAATAGCTTGGACCTTAAATCCTACTGAATAGCTCTTTATCTTCTTCCCTTTATGCGATTTGAAATTACCGTATTTTCCGCACTATAAGGCGCACCTAAAAACCACAAATTTTCTCAAAAGCTGACCGTGCGCCTTATAACCCGGTGCGCTTTATATATGGATAAATATTAAGATTCATTTTCATAAAGTTTCGGTCTCGCAACTTCGGTAAACAGCCGCCATCTTTTTTCCCGGTAGAACAGGAAGCGCTTCTTCTTCTACGCAAGCAACCGCCAAGGTAAGCACCCGCCCCCATAGAACAGGAAGCGCTTCTTCTTCTACTGTAAGCAACCACCCGCCCGCGTAGAAGAAGAAAAAGCGCGCGGATATCACCGTACGTTTCATTTCCTTTGTGTGTTTACATCTGTAAAGACCACAAAATGGCTCCTACTAAGCGACAGGTATCCGGTTCATGAAAAGACGCAATCTCTCCATCCGCACACGGATTACTATTTCACAGCAACTGATATTCCTGTGAACCGCACTGTGGATACAACGGGAGCACGTACGGTGAATATTCGCACCACAGGGAATGAGAAGTCATCCTTCACTGTGGTTCTAGCTTGCCATGCTAATGGCCAGAAACTTCCACCCATGGTGATATTCAAAAGGAAGACCTTGCCAAAAGAGACCTTTCCAGCCGGCGTCATCATAAAAGCTAACTCGAAGGGATGGATGAAGAAAAGATGAGCGAGTGGTTAAGGTAAGTTTAAGTTTACGCGAAGAGACCGGGTGGCTTTTTTCACGCAGCTCTGTCCATGTTGATATACGATTTCATGCGCGCCCACATCACGCTGGTTTTAATATATTATTAAAGTTTGACTGACCTATCTGACTGTTTTTTTGACATTCCTTTAGCGCAGTTAGATGCGGCTTACAACACGGGGCGGCTTATAGGTGGACAAAGTTTTGAAATATGCCGTTCATTGAAGGCGCGGCTTATAACCCAGGGCGCCTTATGGTGCGGAAAATACGGTATTGAAGTCAGCCTCGTCCATTTTGAAAATTATGACAGGTGAAGTGTCACTCATGACGTGACGAGATTGACCCGGCGGAAGTTCTAGACATATGCTAATTATTTTGCGAAAAGAGTTTGACCCGGCGAAAATTCCAATCGTCAAATAAAATTAATATTTTGCGAAACGAGTTTGATGCGGCGTTAATCCTGAGCCGGCGGTAAGGCCAAGCACGCGCTAATTATTTTGCGAAACGAGTTTGACCCGGCTGTAATTATAGGCATGCGAATACTATATACCCGGCGCCAATTCAAGGAAATTCGCACTTTTTTGTATTGGATGTTTATCTTTATTTTTGCACATTTTAAAGCAAAATAAGCAATACTTTTACTTTTGAAATGCTTATACTATTGCAGAATATTAAGATTTGCACTGTATGTTTATTTTATATTTGCACATTAAAAAGCAAATAAGCTACTTTTAATTTTGTTAAATGTTAAAAGTTTTAAATGTTTACATTGTTACAGAATATTTTGTCATGTTGTTGTCAATGTTGACTGAGTGGCCATACTTTTTTTTTTTTTGTAAATAAAAGCCATGCCTTTTGAAAAAACTGGCCTACATTTATTTTGTCATCTTCATTTTAAATAAAAAAAATAATCGGTAAAAGGAAAAATAATCTATAGATTAATCGAAAAAAAATAATCTATAGATTAACCGATTAATCGAAAAAAATAATCTATAGATTAATCGATAGAAAAATAATCGTTAGCTGCAGCCTTACACACATTACAATGTGGAACACGTTAAATTCACACTTTTTTGTTTGTTTTTTACAATGAGAAATCCAACTTCCTCACCTCGCAAGGAAAAGCATCGGATTGGCTCTGCTTCGTAACTTCCGTCTCGTTTTTATTTGTCGACAAAAATGTAAATAAATGTTATCGTCTTAGTCAACATGCATTGGTTTTGACTTCTTACAGTCGTATTTTTATCAAGGGAAAATAGCTTGTTGACGATAACTAAGACGAAAATGATTAGTCAACAAAAATAACACTGGTTGCATCTTCTCGTCGACACGCAACAGATGTGCACTTTAGTCGGGAAGGAACGGAGCTTACCTTCGGCGTCCAACATTTTGGGGATGTCCAGATACTTCTCTGCAACCTCGAAGGCGTTGTTCAGATTGGTCACAGGATCGTCCTGCGTCAATCAATCGCAGGGTCAGACAGCGCAACAAGCGAGCTTACGCACAGTGATGCAATCATATTTTGATCTTTGTTCAATATCGAGTGGCGCTAACCTTTCTGAGCTTGTCGTAGTCGATGAGTTCCGGTCTGTGTCGGTGGATCAGAGCGTTGAAGGCGAGACCGTCCTTCCAGCTGGAAGACACACATTGTGACGTCTTAATTTGTAACAGAATGATTTGTTTTAGTTGCTTTGAGGGCCACCACAAATACATTTGGATCCCCTCAAATAGATCTGGCACTCGCACATAAACACATAATGATGCACCTGCTCTGCCAGAGGATAAGAAGACAAAACAGGATAGATCAGTGTTGCCAATTTAGCCCCAAATACCCTAAATTCCTGACTATAAGTCACTACTTTTTTTCCTGCGCTTTAAATCCTGCGGGTTATAAAACTGTGCGGTTAATTTATGGATTTTTCTTCCCTGACGACCTTAATGCAAAAGGTTTTCATAAAACACATGGAAAGACATTAAAAAGGTGTGTTATTGTTTGTGCTATGGCGCCATCTTTTGCACAAATGTTCGCTCACTGCAGGTGCTTCTGGGTGAATGTCTACATTGTTTCCTGCTGTTTAAAGTGTGTGAATGAATGATGGGTTCTACACGTAAAGCGACTTTGGGTACTTAGAAAAGCGCTATATAAATCCCAGGTATTATTATTATTATTATTATTAAAGCTCTGAACCGGAAGTACAAGTACCGTTCCGTCTTCTAATCGTACTTAGAGTTTCTACTCCCATGGATTCTTCATTCATCACTCTAACCAACGTCTGTAAGTTTTACAATATAACTAAAACAATTCTTACTTACCGTATTTTCCGCACTATTAGCCGCACCTAAAAACCACAAATTTACTCAAAAGCTGACAGTGCGGCTTTTAACCCGGTGCGCTTTATATATGGATTAATATTACGATTCATTTTCATAAAGTTTCGATCTCGCAACTTCGGTAAACAGCCGCCATCTTTTTTCCCGGTAGAACAGGAAGCGCTTCTTCTTCTACGCAAGCAACCGCCAAGGTAAGCACCCGCCCCCATAGAACAGGAAGCGCTTCTTCTTCTACTGTAAGCAACCACCCGCCCGCGTAGAAGAAGAAAAAGCGCGCGGATATACCGTACGTTTCATTTCCTTTGTGTGTTTACATCTGTAAAGACCACAAAATGGCTCCTACTAAGCGTCAGGGATCCGGTTCATGAAAAGACGCAATCTCTCCATCCGCACACGGATTACTATTTCACAGCAACTGATATTCCTGTGAACCGCACTGTGGACACAACGGGAGCACGTACGGTGAATATTCGCACCACAGGGAATGAGAAGTCATCCTTCACTGTGGTTCTAGCTTGCCATGCTAATGGCCAGAAACTTCCACCCATGGTGATATTCAAAAGGAAGACCTTGCCAAAAGAGACCTTTCCAGCCGGCGTCATCATAAAAGCTAACTCGAAGGGATGGATGAAGAAAAGATGAGCGAGTGGTTAAGGTAAGTTTAAGTTTACGCGAAGAGGCCGGGTGGCTTTTTTCACGCAGCTCTGTCCATGTTGATATACGTATGTTTGTGATTGCACATTTGCGTACATTTTGGGAGTGAACAGAGTTGTTAGAACGCTGGTTTTTAATATATTATTAAAGTTTGACTGACCTATCTGACTGTTTTTTTGACATTCCTTTAGCGCAGTTAGATGCGGCTTACAACACCGGGCGGCTTATAGGTGGACAAAGTTTTGAAATATGCCGTTCATTGAAGGCGCGGCTTTTAACCCAGGGCGCCTTATGGTGCGGAAAATACGGTACTAAACCGTTCCATGTGTGATGTCTGTTGGAGTGTTTTCATGCCTATCATAATGCAATGTAATGAAGCTAGGGTTGTTAGCATTAGCAAATACGCTAAGTCTTTTACAAGTGTCTGTGTTAGTATTAACTTACAATGGCATTCTTTTTGTATTGTTTGAGTTTCGTAAATTCCCCGTAGAGTTTTTAAGTCTGTTTAGGTAATTGGAGAGCGAGCTGCCACAGCTATTGGGTCCATGACGATCACTTCTGTTTTGTTTGATCAGCCGTTTTGCTGCCGTGTTACAGGCACCGTTTGAAAACAATTAAGGTATGTAAATAAACATTTACAAAAGTATTGGGTAAAGAACTCATTTCACAACATAAAATATATCTGCGGCTTATAGTCCTGAGCGGCTAATGTATGGAAAACATTTTTTTATCTTTTATTTAGTGGGTGCTGCTTATATACCGATGTGCTCTATAGTTCGGGAAATACGGTAGCCTTTTTTTTCCCCCTTCTTCAAAAAAAAGCAACTATTGACAAATCTCGCAAAGAGACGGTTAGCGGCTGATTAAAGCATGTATCGCTTTTCTCAACGAGCAGCTAGTGCTGCTTTAGGCCCCTCCCTCATTTAAAAGCACTCACGAGCGCCTCCGTCTTGTTTGAAAAAATTACGACAAAACAAGCGAGACTATCTGTAGTTCTAAACATATTTGTTTGGCTTTACTCTATTTTTGCAAATACATTGTGGCAAATAATACAATTTGATGATTACACCCTCACCACAAATAGATTGCAGTCCTTTACAAACCAATGCAGTGCGTACAAAACACCTTACCCATTTACCCAGTTGTCCTCTGTGTTTTAAAATTTTGATTTCTATTTACTGTTTTAATTGGATCGGTGCGGCGTCTTCAGTAATGCGGACGCTGTATCGATCCGTTGTGGTGAAGAAGGAGCTGAGCCGGAAGGCAAAGCTCTCAATTTACCGGTCGATCTACGTTCCCATCCTCACCTATGGTCATGAGCTTTGGGTTATGACCGAAAGGACAAGATCACGGGTACAAGCGGCCGAAATGAGTTTCCTCCGCCGGGTGGCGGGGCTCTCCCTTAGAGATAGGGTGAGAAGCTCTGCCATCCGGGGGGAGCTCAAAGTAAAGTCGCTGGTCCTCCACATCGAGAGGAGCCAGATGAGGTGGTTCGGGCATCTGGTCAGGATGCCACCCGAACGCCTCCCTAGGGAGGTGTTTAGGGCACGTCCGACCGGTAGGAGGCCGCGGGGAAGACCCAGGACACGTTGGGAAGACTATGTCTCCCGGCTGGCCTGGGAACGCCTCGGGGTCCCACAGGAAGAGCTGGACAAAGTGGCTGGGGAGAGGGAAGTCTGGGCTTCCCTGCTTAGGCTGCTGCCCCCGCGACCCGACCTCGGATAAGCGGAAGAAAATGGATGGATGGATTTACCGTATTTTCCGCACTATAAGGCGCACCTAAAAACCACAATTTTTCTCAAAAGCTGACAGTGCGCCTTATAACCCGGTGCGCTTTATTACGATTCATTTTCATAAAGTTTCGGTCTCGCAACTTCGGTAAACAGCCGCCATCTTTTTTCCCGGTAGAACAGGAAGCGCTTCTTCTTCTACGCAAGCAACCGCCAAGGAAAGCACCCGCCCCCATAGAACAGGAAGCGCTTCACCCGCCCCCATAGAACAGGAAGCGCTTCACCCGCCCCCGGAAGAAGAAGAAAAAACGCGCGGATATCACCGTACGTTTCATTTCCTGTTTACATCTGTAAAGACCACAAAATGGCTCCTACTACGCGACAAGGATCCGGTTCATAAAAAGACGCAATCTCTCCATCTGCACACGGATTACTACCGTATTTCACAGCAACTGATATTCCTGTGAACTGCACTGTGGAACGGGAGCACGTACGGTGAATATTCGCACCACAGGGAATGAGAAGTCATCCTTCACTGTGGTTCTAGCTTGCCATGCTAACTTCCTCCCATGGTGATATTCAAAAGGAAGACCTTGCCAAAAGAGACCTTTCCAGCCGGCGTCATCATAAAAGCTAACTCGAAGGGATGGATGGATGAAGAAAAGATGAGCGAGTGGTTAAGGGAAGTTTACGCGAAGAGGCCGGGTGGCTTTTTTCACACAGCTCCGAAGGCGAACACACCTTCACTAAGACGGGCAGATAGCGCCGGTCGACATACGCCAACATCTGCCAGTGGATCGTAAATGCCTGGGCAGATATTTCGGTCACAACTGTGGTCCGAGCTTTCCGGAAGGCAGGATTCACAGAACTGCTGCACAACAACAGCGACACTGAATCCGATGACTTCGACGAGGCGGAGCCGGCCATTTTTGGATCCCACGCTTGCGCAACTTTTCAATTCGGACACCGAAGACGAAGAATTCGAAGGATTTACGAATGAAGAATAACTTCAGAAGGTGAGCGCTATGTTTATTTTGTGTGTTGTGACATTAACGTTCGAGCAACATTATGTTGCTATTTATTGCTCTACACCATTTTGAATTTTACTATGTTTGTGATTGCACATTTGCGTACATTTTGGGACAGAGTTGTTAGAACGCTGGTTTTCAATATATTATTAAAGTTTGACTGAACTATCTGACTGTTTTTTTGACATTCACTTTAGCGCAGCGTTTTTTTGACATTCACTTTAGCGCAGCGTAGGCGCGGCTTATAGTCCGTGGCGGCTTATTGGTGGACAAAATTATGAAATATGTAATTCATAGAAGGTGCGGCTAATAATCCGGTGCGCCTTATAGTGCGGAAAATACGGTAATTGGTTTTACCCTTTAAATCGTTTTTAAATCATATTTATTTTTATATTGTTTTTATATTGGTTTTATATTTATCTATTTTTTGTTTTTATTCAGTCATTGGTGGAGCTAAGGATAATATTTGAATATTGTTGTGCAGCACTTTGGAAACATTTTTGTTTAAATGTGCTATAGAAATAAAGTGGATTAGATTGGATTTATAGCCGTGTGAATCTTGTAAATTCTACCTAATGTTGTAAAAAAAGGAATATTTAATAAAACCAAAAACTAGTTTTTCACCTCTAAAACGGGCATCGTTAAAAGTATTTTTCACAGCACCATGTTTATTATAAATGCTTATAAAAGTGTGCCATTTGCAGTGAGGCGCAACACTTTTTCCACCAGGGGGCGAACTTTCTACACATTTCAACTAGAAATACAGTCTGCATCTGGCAGGTCTGTAACTAACAAAAACAAACAATATTTCCAGCATTCCAGTTGTGCATTGTGTTGCAGCAATAAAGACCCCCACAACAAATAAAAACACAATTAAGTTGTTTTGAGCAACATGCGTCATCTCTCTTGTTTGGCTCGACAGACAAAAGGACCAAGAAGTGAATTTGGGGGACAATGTTTTTGCTTTTAAATACATTTAAAGACAAAATGCAACCCGGACATTGTGTGTGTGTGTTTCTTACCTAATGTGGAAGTTCTGCACATTTACATTCTTGTAGGGAGCGGTCTTCCTCTGGCACCACAACAGAAGACCCTCCTTCGCAGACGTCTCTGCGAGGACGGAAGGGGAAGAAGATGAAAGATTCTACTCGTCAGGACAAACAGTTTTTTTCCTAGTTAAGGAATGCCTCCATCACAATAAACCCAAACGCCTTGTTCAGCGAGCAAAGACAAGAAACAATGATGTCAGCTAAACTAAAGTATTGTCTAACTTTAAAAGGGGCAACTTTACACGGATGCCTAGAGGGCGCTAACTTTCCAATAAGCGTTATATCTTGCCCTCTTACGGCTTTCAGCACGTAATGACGGAACCAAAACCATTAGCTTTGGTTGTTGTGTGCGAATGATAGCGATTTGGCTAGCTAACATTGGCTATCATTGAAAGAATATTGTATCATAGCAAAAATAGTGTTGGCCCGGTACCAATAATTTGGTATCGGGAGAACACAAAATAACAAAATATTTTGAGATAATAAACTATAAACTATATTGATATAATCAATGTACCATATTTTTGGGACTATAAGTCGCAGTTTTTTTCATACTTTGGCCGGGGGTGCGACTTATACTCAGGAGCGACTTATGTGTGAAATTATTAACACATTTCCGTAAAATATCAAATAATATTATTTAGCTCATTCACGTAAGAGACTAGACCAGGGGTCGGCAACCCAAAATGTTGAAAGAGCCATATTGGACTAAAAATACAAAAACAAATCTGTCTGGAGCCGCAAAAAAAATTAAAAGCCATATTACATACAGATAGTGTGTCATGAGATATACATTGAATTAAGAGGACTTAAAGGAAACTAAATGAGCTCAAATATAGCTACAAATGAGGCATAATGATGCAATGTGTACATATAGCTAGCCTAAATAGCATGTTAGCATCGATTAGCACCTACACAAAGCACGCCTTTTCTTTTCCACCGCAGCGCTGCAATAAAACACACTTAGAACTTCTGTTTCTAGCCGATACTACATGAAAAATAACGAAAAATAACGCAGTAACGCAAAAATAGTGTTGGCCCGGTACCAATAATTTGGTATCGGGAGAACACAAAATAACAAAATATTTTGAGATAATAAACTATAAACTATATTGATATAATCAATGTACCGTATTTTTTGGGACTATAAGTCGCAGTTTTTTTCATACTTTGGCCGGGGGTGCGACTTATACTCAGGAGCGACTTATGTGTGAAATTATTAACACATTTCCGTAAAATATCAAATAATATTATTTAGCTCATTCACGTAAGAGACTAGACCAGGGGTCGGCAACCCAAAATGTTGAAAGAGCCATATTGGACTAAAAATACAAAAACAAATCTGTCTGGAGCCGCAAAAAAAATTAAAAGCCATATTACATACAGATAGTGTGTCATGAGATATACATTGAATTAAGAGGACTTAAAGGAAACTAAATGACCTCAAATATAGCTACAAATGAGGCATAATGATGCAATGTGTACATATAGCTAGCCTAAATAGCATGTTAGCATCGATTAGCACCTACACAAAGCACGCCTTTTCTTTTCCACCGCAGCGCTGCAATAAAACACATTTAGAACTTCTGTTTCTAGCCGATACTACATGAAAAATAACGAAAAATAACGCGTTAGATTACTAGTTACCGCCGAAACTAACGGCGTTAGTCCCAACACTGATCATCACACTGTATATTGTCTTTGTCGCCCAACCCAACATGTTTTAAAGCACAGCTTACAAAACAGCGCACTTTTTAAAATTCACTAGTACTGCTGTACTTTATTAGTACCAGTATACCGTACAACTATAGTACAAATACAAAAGGAGCAGTAATTGACAAGCCTGAACGCCAAAAAAAAAGTCCTTAGACCAACAAGTAATTTTTGTTCAACATAATTCATAATTGTGAAAAATATTGACACTTTAAGAATATATATAGTGGTACCTCAATGTAAGTGTTTTGAGGTGAATTTACCATGAATTGATTAACGTGGACCCCGACTTAAACAAGTTGAAAAACTTATTGGGGTGTTACCATTTAGTGGTCAATTGTACGGAATATGTACTGTACTGTGCAATCTACTAATAAAAGTCTCAATCAATCAATCAAAGGTAAGCGCATTCTCTTGGCAAATTGCAAAGCAATACAATGTTGTGTAAATGAAAAAAAAACAGGAAGTCCAACCTTCAACAGAGATGTCCTGGATGGCGAAGCGGAGGATGATGGTCCAGATCATTCCCAGGGTCATCTTGGCGTTTCCGTCCACAATTTCTACAAACAAAACAAAGTCGTTTATTTGTGAGCTGATAATACGACATATCAATCCAATCCAATCCACTTTGTTTATATAGCACATTTAAACAACAAAATGTTTCCAAAGTGCTGCACAACAATATTAAACAATTAAAAACAATATAAAATAAATATGATTAAAAACAATTTTAAAGGGTAAAACCAATTAAAACAGTAAATAGAAATCAAAATTTTAAAACACAGAGGACAACAGAGGACCACACAACTCACGTAGTGTTAAAAGCCAAAGAATAAAAGTGGGTCTTAAGACGAGACATAAAACACTCCACTGTGGGAGCAGTTCGAACATGGAGGGGCAGAGTGTTCCAGAGCTTAGGGCCGACCACAGAGAAGGCCCTGTCTCCCCTGGTTTTAAGTCTCGTCTTGGGCACCACGAGCTGGAGCTGGCTATGAGACGTATTTGTCTTTGCAGGTTTGTGCCAAATTTAATTTGGAGGTCATATTATTAGGATTTCTTTCTACAATAAAAACACTTCCTTGTGGTTTACATAACATGTCATGGTGGTTGTTTGGGCAACACTTCAACCATCTTCACAAAAAGACCCTATCCTCAGAATGCTCGGTTTTGCAGGCGGTCTTATTTGCGTGCCATAGTCCACCTCCAGGCCAAGCCCCCTTCGACTTGTATCTCCACCCCTTCAGCCATGTTGTAGTTTTCTATAGTTGTCCACTGACAAATGTCGGTTATTGGGACAATAACAATGGCGGACTTGTATAGACGTCTGCTGACATCACTAAGGCAAAATAGGTCACAAAATCAATGTGTCCACAACGCCTCCATGGTTTGACTTCAAATCTCCGGGACTTTTAGGGATCTCAAGTACTCAAAAATCGATGCCTAAAAGGTAAGAAAAGTTGGTTTTGCTTAATATGACCCGTTTAATGTAACTCGCTTGGGTGGTAAAGAGAACAGCTGAGGGTGTGATGATGCTGCCACACTAGTTTTTTAATTGTGAGGGTGCAAGATGAACGTCATCTTTGAGACATGGTATGCGGTGTGGCTGAATACTTGACATTGCTTGAATGCAAGCTGACACTTCGTACCGCGTGTCATTCATTCTTCATCTGATGTCTCGCCTCTCATCAAGATCACCGATCATTCCGATATCAATGACCTATAAAGTTGAACAACTCTAAATTTGACAACTACTACCTCTATTACTAGTGGTTAGCTTATTTTTACACTTGTATGACAATTCTTGTTAAGAAAAAATAAAGGCAAATTGATATGACATTTGCTTTGTCCTTTAAGAGAAGACTGAGGGCACTGCGATGAGGTGGCGACCTGTCCAGGGTAGGGATGATACTCGAAACCGGTTTTCCCGGTTGTTCGATAAGAAAAGAACCGAGTCCTCGGACTCGAATCCCTTTTTGAGAACCGGTACCTGTTATCGAGACCACTATAGTAAAGAAAAAGAGTTGATTCTTTATTCGAATCCCGTCCCGACCAGAAATGCTCCGTGGGACATCACAAGAAATGACGTCACGTAGCTCAGTCATAGGGAAAGCAGGAAAAACAATGGACCGGAAAAAGCGCTCCAAGGTGTACTAAAGTTCAAAACAAAAAGGTATAATCCAATGAATAACTTTACTGAGAGATTTGAGCAGGGTACAAACACATGACCAACACTTTTACAACCAACCGGAAACATAGCAACCAGGCTAGCAACGCACCTCCTTTACGGCAGCTGTCGCAACGTTCTTAAAGCAACATAGCACATACATATATATATATACACAACATCTCCCTTTTTTAACTTTTGTTTTTCTTTCCTTGTAAACAAAACAAAATCACACTGTATATGTGTTGTCTGTCTAATTATAAATAATATAGAGAGGCGTGTTGGCTGAGTTCTTGACGTTTACTTTCACAGCGTGGCAACATGCAACACTTTTCGGGGCTACCGCGCATGCTCGTAACTCCCGTTGCATGCTGGGTAGTGTAGTTGTTATATTCTCTAGCTCAGTGGTTCTCAAATGGGGGTACGCGTACCCCTAGGGGTACTTGAAGGTATGCCAAGGGGTATGTGAGATTTTTTTTAAATATCCTAAAAATAGCAACAATTCAAAAATCCTTTATAAATATATATATTGAATAATACGTCAACAAAATATGAATGTAAGTTCATAAACTCAGTGAAGCACAAGCTCAGGTTTGTCACTAAAATGTCTGTCAAAAAGAACTGTGAAAAGAAATGCAACAATGCAATATTCAGTGTTGACAGCTAGATTTTTTGTGGACATGTTCCATAAATATTGATGTTAAAGATTTCTTTTTTTTGTGAGGAAATGTTTAGAATTAAGTTCATGAATCCAGATGGATCTCTATTACAATCCCCAAAGAGGGCACTTTAATTTGATGATTACTTCTATAAGTAGAAATCTTTATTTATAGTTGAATCACTTGTTTTTTTTCAACAAGTTTTTAGCTATTCTTATATCTTTTTTTCCAAATAGTTCAAGAAAGACCACTACAAATGAACAATATTTTGCACTGTTATACAATTTAATAAATCAGAAACTGATGACATAGTGCTGTATTTTACTTCTTTATGTCTTTTTTTTCAACCAAAAATGCTTTGCTCTGATTAGGGGGTACTTGAATTAAAAAAATGTTCACAGGGGGTACATCACTGAAAAAAGGTTGAGAACCACTGCTCTAGCTCATAACATCTTTCCCCCTATAAAGAAATAATGTTAACTCAATAAAGTGTATTTCTTATTTTAGCTTTAACTCTTCATTTTTTAGCATTGTAACCAAAGTTGCAAACAACTTTTCTCTTCATAGAATTTTCTTTCAATAAAGAAATAAAGAGCAAAAATGTCAAAGCATCATAACAAACAGTTATGTCAAATAGCAGCAGAAGTGCTGTATTATTTTCAGTTTTGTGCCCAAGGGACTGATTTTATTTAACACTATATTATTTAGACACCTATAGTGATCACAGAGAGAGGTTGTTTTTGTGTTACTGTATATATTTGTTTCTCTGAAAAATCCCACTTAATATACTTTGGGTAACAATAGTCAATATTTATTTATTTGATTTTTTTAGGTGGGTAACAGTCAATATTTATTTATTTATTAGATTTTTTTTTTAAATTACATAATAAAAGTGAGCTTTTGTTAAACCAAATATTGTGTGTTTTTTTCCATATACAACAACCTATCTGGTCTCGATAAGAGAATCGATAAGGAATCGGTTCGATAATAGGATTCGATAATAGGCTCGAACTCGATAATTTCTTATCAAACATCATCCCTAGTTCAGGGTGTACCCCGCATACCGCCCGAATGCAGCTGAGATAGGCTCCAGCACCCCCCGCGACCCCAAAAGGGACAAGCAGTAGAAAATGGATGGATAAGGCTGACTTTTGTTATTTGCCTCCGTCTTATCATTGTAAACTTATGTTTACACTTTACAGTTAATAAAGGGTGTGTCCATCCCGCCAGCCTCAATTGTCAACTGACACTTTGCTCTCAGCTTCTATTGGATGACCTTTTAAAGAGATGCTCATCGAGCTGACAAAGTGTGTGCGTGTGTTGTGTACTAACCCTCAGCACCAATGGAGACCAGTTTGACTCCCTTGCTGGCGATGAAGTCCAGAGCTTTGTTGACGTTGTTGATCTTGTGGACCCTCATCTTGCCTCGCTCAGGCTTGGCTAACCGTTCACCTGCACAAATCACGCAAATACTTCAGAAAACATATTTAAGAATTCATAGAAATTTATTTGCAATGCAACCGTTTCCACTGCCGATACGATAACGATATAGGAGCCGTGAGTATTGGCCGCAACCGATGCGATATAAGCACGAATCATAGTACATATTTTTATTATTTTCTAGAGTGGCTTGTTGGTTTGATTAAGTGAAATTAGTTATAGAATAATTGTAGGTATGAAAAACACTCACCTTAAGACAGATTTATGGTATAATTTGTTTTTCTGGCAACACCTAGTGGTCACTATAATTAAAAAAATTAAGCTCATGATGCGGTGAGTTGAATGATGCTGACACGTTTGTTACTGGATACTTTCTAATACGCTTCTGCCTTAGAGACTTTGTATGTGTAACGTGTTTATATTGACAAATGCGCTGTTTTAGACTGCAATATTGTTCAATTATTATTATATACCGTATTTTTCGGACTAAAGTCGCAGTTTTTTTTTCATAGTTTGGCCGGGGGTGCGACTTATACTCAGGAGCGACTTATGTGTGAAATTATTAACACATTACCGTAAGACATCAAATAATATTATTTAGCTCATTCACGTAAGAGACTAGACGTATAAGATTTCGTGGGATTTAGCGATTAGGAGTGACAGATTGTTTGGTAAACGTATAGCATGTTCTATATGTTATAGTTATTTGAATGACTCTTACCATAATATGTTGCGTTAACATACCAGTTGGTTATTTATGCCTCATATAACGTACACTTATTCAGCCTGTTGTTCACTATTCTTTATTTATTTTAAATTGCCTTTCAAATGTCTATTCCTGGTGTTGGCTTTTATCAAATAAATTTCCCCCAAAAATGCGACTTATACTCCAGTGCGACTTATATATGTTTTTTTCCCTTCTTTATTATGCATTTTCGGCCGGTGCGACTTATACTCCGAAGCGATTTATACTCCGAAAAATACGGTACATATTTTTATTATTTTCTAGAGTGGGTTGTTGGAAAGGGTTTGATTAAGTGAAATTAGTTATAGAATAATTGTAGGTATGGAAAACGCTCACCTTAAGTCAGATTTATGCTTTTGAAGTTGAATGATAATTTGTTTTTCTGGCAACACCTAGTGGTCACTATAATTAAAAAAATTAAGCTCATGACGTGGTGAGTTGAATGATGCTGACACGTTTGTTACTGGATACTTTCTAATACGCTTCTGCCTTAAAGACTTGGTATGTGTAAGGAATATGCATTTATAATTACTTGAAACATGTTTATATTGACAAATGCGCTGTTTTAGACTGCAATATTGTTCAATTATTATTATATATTTATTAGTGGAGCATATGTGTAGCTGCTAGCTCAGAGTAGCCTATAGCCAAACATGTTGACTAAATAGAATAAAAGATCAACCTTATGTGTTTATTGGAGAACATTTAGATGTCAACTGGCTGTCCAGCTTTGCACAAGTAAACGCGCTGCAGGACTGCTTGCATCGGAAATTTTCAATGCAAGCTGATATCATTTGATACTTGTTTTTTGCTGATATCGGACCGATATCCAATATCAATATCGGTTTAGGACACCACGAGTACGTCGGACTACAGGTGCAATATCCCGCTTTCCGTTCTTGTGACATTAGACACTGCTGTTTGAGTACACTCACGGGCCACTTCATTAGGAACACTCTGCCTTATTAAAGATTGTACAGCTAGATCAGGCCCGGCCCTAACCAATCTGGCGCCCTAGGCAAGATTTTAGGTGGCGCCCCCCCCACATCGGCAGTGAAGTGTATATACTCACAAGAACCCGAATAGCTTTGTCTTTGACCTTTTTTTTTTACTTACAACTATACCTAATATATAAAGGGGTGGAAAAGTGACTATTACCTGCAGGGCAAACATTAGCTAACCAGAAGGCAATAACAACGTAAACAAAAAACACCTGCTTAAAAGATCTAATACAAATGTCCCTGAGGAATGTAAGGTGGGAGTACTGTAATTACCTAACGTTACATTATTATTTTCCATAACAATTTAGCCCCCTCCACAATATTAACCCGACGTTAAAACAGAACTAGCTATTTATTGATTAGCAATTGCCGAATCATGTAGCATTAGCTTAATGCTAAAAAGCCAGGTTACTATCACATTCTGTAACAGACAAATCATTTCATGTAGGCTAACGTTACCTACCTGCTACTTCTGTCTTTTCTCGTTTCTACCCCTCTTCTTTTCTCTTTTTTCTTCCCTGGGCACCTGACAGTTTTGGCCGTTTTGACATCTTGTGTTGATTTTTTGATGTGGTGACGTCCAAAAAGAGTCATGATACGGGAAGGGAGGGGGCGCACCGTGCGGGGGGGGGGGGGGGGGCGTAATGTTGTAACAAATAATATTTCTATTAAATAGGCTTTACTTTGCATTTTAATTAACGTGGGATTATTTTTTGTATTTAGAAATAATAGTACCAACTTTTTTTTTTTTTTCTCCAACATTTGTGGAACTGGCGTGGCGCCCCCTGATGGACGGCGCCCTTAGCATTTGCCTATACGGCCTATGCCACGGGCCGGCCCTGAGCTAGATAGACGGGGTGCGGCAATGTTAGACAGCCTGTTGCGTCTTTTATGCAACAATCCGAAATAATCACAGCCTTTTACGAACTTCGATTTTAAGGCGGGTTAAAGCTTTTGGTTACAGCAAGCTGGAGGTCATTTCCAATAAAAAAAAGCTCTCAGAACAGCAAAAATGTTTATTTTACTTTTAAGTAAATGAAAGTTCCTGTGTTGGAATTTCCAGGCCCAACAAAGTTTCATTGAAAGCCTAATACTGTATATAAATGTCAGTGTGCTTCCGATGTTTACTAAACAATGTCAGTGCGCTTCCGTTGTTTACTAAACAACGGAAGCACACTGACATTTACATATTAGGCTCTCAAGGAAACTTTGACGGAGGAGGATTTTCAAGCTCTTGCTTCTCCTTGGCACTATCGCTAGCCCTGTATTTGTTATGGAGTAGATGAGGTATGTAACGATGTGAACATTTCATATCACGGTTATTGTGCTATTGTTGAACGCACTCAAAAAGTTCATATGCACTGTGCACACACTGAAATATATTTCAATCTTTTAAAAAACTAAAATAAATAGACACACTATTAAAAAACCCATTATTTTGCATGTTTTGTGTTTCTTACGCTTCTCTAATAATGTTTGTCTTTTTTATCTGTATTTTATCTGTTTTAACGACTAAGCTTTTATTGTTTTAAATATTGGTTTGTACTGTAGCACTTTCAGATTCATATCAACGAAATGTTTGTAACAAATGCACTCTCTTATTACTATCTCTGGCAGGTGTTGTGTCCTACTCTGTTCAGCGGTCCTTGAACGCACCGTAGAAACACTCTTTTCGATCATTCTGAGAGACAATAGATAATACGTATAGAGGTTCAATGTGCCCATCTGAGGAGTAGAGGTGGGAATCTTTGGGCACCTCACGATTCGATTACGGTTCAGGAGCTGCGATTTGATTAAAAATCGATTATTGATGCACCTCTAATTTATGTATATTGATGCAGTTTTACATTTATTTTCATGTCATTAAATAAGTGTTCATCACTTGCAACTTTTAAAAACAGTGCATTTGTAATAAGGAATAGTTCAATTAATTATTACATTTATTAACATGAATAGAATACAGTAATTTGTTAATGACTTATGTTTTCATGCTAGCATTTAAGCTAACGAACTTTCTATCATTTAAATTTAAAACAGTAATACTAACCGTAGGAGTCTTTTCACCACGGCAATCAGTAAAGGGGAACATTATCACCAGACCTATGTAAGCGTCAATATATACCTTGATGTTGCAGAAAAAAGACCATATATTTTTTTAACCGATTTCCGAACTCTAAATGGGTGAATTTTGGCGAAGTAAACGCCTTTCTATTATTCGCTGACGTCACATCGGGAAGCAATCCGTCATTTTCCCACTTTCGTCGGTGTGTTGTCGGAGGGTGTAACAACACGAACAGGGACGGATTCAAGTTGCACCAGTGGCCCAAAGATGCGAAAGTGGCAAGAAATTGGACGAAATTTGTTCAAAATACGAGGCTGTGGGGAAAGCCGACGAAATGGTCAGTCGTTTGTTGCGCACACTTTAAAGTTAAAGTTAAAGTACCAATGATTGTCACACACACACTAGGTGTGGCGAGATTATTCTCTGCATTTGACCCATCACCCTTGATCACCCCCTGGGAGGTGAGGGGAGCAGTGGGCAGCAGCGGTGGCCGCGCCCGGGAATCATTTTGGTGATTTAACCCCCAATTCCAACCCTTGATGCTGAGTGCCAAGCAGGGAGGTAATGGGTCCCATTTTTATAGTCTTTGGTATGACTCGGCCGGGGTTTGAACTCACAACCTACCGATCTCAGGGCGGACACTCTAACCACTAGGCCACTGAGTAGGTCCACTAGGCCACTGAGTAGCTATGCTACGACAAAGATGGCAAGAATGTGTGGATATCCTGCGACACTCAAAGCAGATGCTGACATCAACTCCAAAACTGGACAGATCAACTTTCAGGAAAAGAGAGCGGATGAGGGTATGTCTACAGAATATATTAATTGATGAAAACTTTATTCATTACTCGCGGTTTTACGTAAATTATTATACATAAACTGTGTTTACCAATAATTTAGCTTAAAAATATTTATTTTTTTCAATCATTCGAGTACATTCGGGTAGTCTTGTGTAATGCAGTATTTTGTGTCTATTTAGGTATGGTTAACCTGAGTGCTGAAATCGTGGAAAAATATATGTTCTTAGCGCGCCTGAAATGGGCTGTCTGCACTCTCAAAAGTGCATGTTGTTGCCAAATGTATTTCATATGCTGTAAACCTAGTTCATAGTTGTTAGTTTCCTTTAATGCCAAACAAACACATACCAATCGTTGGTTAGAAGGCGATCGCCAAATTCGTCCTCGCTTTCTCCCGTGTCGCTGGCTGTCGTATCGTTTTTGTCGGTTTCGTTTGCATACGGTTCAAACCGACATGGCTCAATAGCTTCAGTTTCTTCTTCAATTTCGTTTTCGCTACCTGCCTCCACACTACAACCATCCGTTTCAATACATTCGTAATCTGTTGAATCGCTTAAGCCGCTGAAATCCGAGTCTGAATCCGAGCTAATGTCGCTATAGCTTGCTGTTCTATCCGCCATGTTTGTTTGTATTGGCATCACTATGTGACGTCACAGGAAAATGGACGGGTGTATATAATAATGGTTAAAATCAGGCACTTTGAAGCTTTTTTTAGGGATATTGCGTGATGGGTAAAATTTTGAAAAAAACTTCGAAAAATAAAATAAGCCACTGGGAACTGATTTTTAATGGTTTTAACCCTTCTGAAATTGTGATAATGTTCCCCTTTAAGACCGTTTATCGTTACATCCCTAGAGTAGACGCAAAAGCAGGTACCCTCGCTTTGTGTACTGCGCCTGACAGTCTGATGACAAACGTGTTACACACCAAGTCTCTGCAGCGCTTGGAGCATACAGAGGACCTTGGAATTACGACACAGTCGTGCAAAAAAAAAAGAACACGGTAGAGACCGGCTGCGTTACCTGAGATGACCTCCAGAAGCAGCATAAGTTTGAGTCCATCCCTGAAGTCCTCTTCGATGTTTTCGATCTGTGTGCCGGACTTCCTCAAGTGGGAGTTGCACCACGCCGTGAAGGTCTACACATGGACACAAAGAGACACGATGAAAAATCCGTGGTACAATCAACTTTGACAGGACAGGAAGCATGCACATAATGAGTGCCACCACTGGTCGCAAAGACGTACACCACCTTTTATTTACACAAACACTCGTCTTAAACCTCCCCTGTGAAGATTATTATTCATGCGGGTCGTAGTATTCTTTGTGCATGGACTCCATCGCAACTGAACTGTGCAGATTTATTTGGTTTGGTCAGTAAAGAATCTGGGTATTATCTTCCACCCAACTCTCTCCTTTGAGTCACACATTAAGAGTGTTACTAAAACGGCCTTCTTTCATCTCCGTAATATCGCTAAAATTCGTTCTATTTTATCCACTAGCGACGCTGAGATAATTATTCATGCGTTCGTTACGTCTCGTCTCGACTACTGTAACGTATTATTTTCGGGTCTCCCTATGTCTAGCATTAAAAGACTACAATTGGTACAAAATGCGGCTGCTAGACTTTTGACAAGAACAAGAAAGTTTGATCATATTACGCCTATACTGGCTCACCTGCACTGGCTTCCTGTGCACTTAAGATGTGACTTTAAGGTTTTACTACTTACGTATAAAATACTACACGGTCTAGCTCCGTCCTATCTTGTCGATTGCATTGTACCATATGTCCCGGCAAGAAATCTGCGTTCAAAGAACTCCGGCTTATTAGTGATTCCCAGAGCCCAAAAAAAGTCTGCGGGCTATAGAGCGTTTTCTATTCGGGCTCCAGTACTATGGAATGCCCTCCCGGTAACAATTAGAGATGCTACCTCAGTAGAAGCATTTAAGTCCCATCTTAAAACTCATTTGTATACTCTAGCCTTTAAATAGCCCCCCTTTTAGACCAGTTGATCTGCCGTTTCTTTTCTTTTCTCCTCTGCTCCCCTCTTCCTTGTGGAGGGGGGGGGGGGGCACAGGTCCGGTGGCCATGGATGAAGTGCTGGCTGTCCAGAGTCGGGACCCGGGGTGGACCGCTCGCCTGTGCATCGGCTGGGAACATCTCTGCGCTGCTGACCCGTCTCCGCTCGGGATGGTGACCTGCTGGCCCCACTATGGACTGGACTCTTACTATTATGTTGGATCCACTATGGACTGGACTCTCACAATATTATGTCAGACCCACTCGACATCCATTGCATTCGGTCTCCCCTAGAGGGGGGGGGGGGTTACCCACATATGCGGTCCTCTCCAAGGTTTCTCATAGTCATTCACATCGACGTCCCACTGGGGTGAGTTTTTCCTTGCCCTTATGTGGGCTTTGTACCGAGGATGTCGTTGTGGCTTGTGCAGCCCTTTGAGACACTTGTGATTTAGGGCTATATAAATAAACATTGATTGATTGATTGATTGATTGATTAGGTCAGTGATTCTCAAACTGTGGTACGGGTACTGATAGTGATACGCCAAGGAAGTACAGTGTTTTATTTTCCCATATTCAAACAGTGTTACTGTTCAAAATGTGTGTAATGTTACAGCGGCCAAACATTTTAAACTATACTTGCTAAATAAAACCTCTGCTAGGTTTTTAATGAATACTTAGGCCTACTACGCTACTGTATTTTAATGTTGATCATTATGGTGGCACTTGGAGAGCCAAGCTTTTTCTGAGGTGCTAAACAGTTTGAGAAGCACTGGTTTAGGTTTTGTCATATTCACCCATGCTTGTCTACCACAAGCAGAGGTGGGTAGTAACGCGCTACATTTACTCCGTTACATCTACTTGAGTAACTTTTGGGATAAATTGTACTTCTAAGAGTAGTTTTAATGCAACTTACTTTTACTTTTACTTGAGTATATTTATAGAGAAGAAACGCTACTTTTACTCCGCTACTTTTATCTACATTCAGCTCGCTACTCGCTACTAATTTTTATCGATCTGTTAATGCACGCTTTGTTTGTTTTGGTCTGTCAGACAGACCTTCAAAGTGCCTGCGTTACTGGTGACGTTTCACTCTGTTCCACCAATAAAATGCAGTCACTAGTGACGTTTGACTCCGTTCCACCAATCAGATGCAGTCACTGGTGACGTTGGACCAATCAAACAGAGCCAGGCGGTCACATGACCTGACTTAAACAAGTTGAAAAACTTATTGGGGTGTTACCATTTAGTGGTCAATTGTACGGAATATGTACTGTACTGTGCAATCTACTAATAAAAGTCTCAATCAATCAATCAAAAGTGTGAAGGAAAAAAGACCTTTTTTTATTTCAACCGTACACCCCGTCACAAGCCTAAAGACTGACTGCACAGTTCCTGTCTTCACAATAAAAGTGCCGCTCCATCGCGCCTGCGCTTTCAAAATAAGAGTCTCCGAAAGCCAGCGCAAACAAGCTAGCAAGCTACGGAATTTGCCGCCAATGTATTTCTTGTAAAGTGTGTGAAAACGAATATGGAAGCTGGACAAATAAGATACCAAAAACCAACCACTTTCATGTGGTATTAGACAGAAAGGAGGAACTTTTTTTCTCCTGCATTTGAAAACGTGGACGTTAAGCACTGCTGTCTGATTACAATCAATGCAAGTCATCAGAATCAGGTAATACACCAACTTATATTCTTGTCAACATGAAAGAAAGGAATCTATATGTGTTAAACATGCATGTATATTCATTAAAACACCTTTAACATGTAAACAAAAACGGCAAAATAAATAAATATAAATGATATACTGTATATATCAATGTATGTGTATATATATATATATATATATATACATATATATATATATATATATATATATGATATGTGTGTGTATGTTACTCATCAGTTACTCAGTACTTGAGTAGTTTTTTCACAACATACTTTTTACTTTTACTCAAGTAAATATTTGGGTGACTACTCATTACTTTTACTTGAGTAATAAATCTCTAAAGTAACAGTACTCTTACTTGAGTACAATTTCTGGCTACTCTACCCACCTCTGACCACAAGCTTTCAAATCATTGCAATCCCGACCACTCGTGAGAACAGACCGAGCCCATCCCGCTTATGTCGAGCAGCGCTGACATTAATCCCGACAGGAATCAAACTAAACAACATCTGTGATATTTGTAATTAATTCCACATCACAATGGAGCAACAAATCACACACAGGCGGATGGGAAAAGGCTGAAATCACACACGTACATGGCGGTTTGGATTCTGCGCTTCTGCGCTTCTGGTTAGCCAGCATTCCAGGGAGACATGCTTTTGATCATTTTATTTTGAAGGAGCGCGTGTCACCGTGGCGGGGGCCGGCCAAGACGCCGCGCTTTGTCACGCCACACTCAGATGCACAGCATGGATCTTTAAAAGCACTTTAGAAACATTTTCACTATCAATCATCCACGCAATTAACCCCGCCGCTGGCTTGAAAAACATTGTAATTGGGGGATCCTCGTGGCCCCGCCCCCCTTCTCACCGTCCCACTGTGGTCACCGGCACAAAGCGTCCATTGAGGGAGGTGGATAATGGCGCCCTTCAGCAGCTACCCCGGACTCCTCACCCCCAATAAACAGGGCAGGGATGTGGGGGTGGGGGTGGGGGGATACATTTCACATAAACAAACAGACAAATTGAGGGGTGGGGAGGCCAGGAGCGGGACAACAATGCCCCCGTTCTACCGCACACACGGCTGAATGCAGCAGGAAGTGCCGCTGCAATGACAGGAAGTTGACGCTCAGATAACCAGAGCGCCACCATTCAGATGCTTGTCACCACACAGGAAGTGCACCAGCATCTATCACAAGTTTAAACTGCAGCTGCCATCTTTTCATGAGTTTCCCCAAAGAAACCTGAATAAGGCAGGAATGGGACTATATTTTTTTTTTTAGGGGGAGCTGAAGATTCACGATCACTGCTCCTCTGCTCTTGCAAAGCAAAGCCTGACGCCGGATTCTCCGATAAATTACTCCTAAATCAGTGTTCCTTAACCATTGTTGGTCTGCAAGCACCCCCTAGAGCAGTGTTTTTTTTTCAACCACTGTGCCGCGAGATCAGAGGTGGGTAGTAACTCCGTTACATCTACTTGAGTAACTTTTGGGATAAATTGTACTTCTAAGAGTAGTTTTAATGCAACATACTTTTACTTTTACTTAAGTATATTTATAGAGAAGGAACGCTACTTTTACTCCGCTACTTTTATCTACATTCAGCTCGCTACTCGCTACTAATTTTTATCGATCTGTTAATGCACGCTTTGTTTGTTTTGGTCTGTCAGACAGACCTTCAAAGTGCCTGCCTTACTGGTGACGTTTCACTTCGTTCCACCAATCAGATGCAGTCACTGGTGACGTTGGACCAATCAAACAGAGACGACAGGTGGTCACATGACCTGACTTAAACAAGTTGAAAAACTTATTGGGGTGTTACCATTTAGTGGTCAATTGTACGGAATGTGTACTGTACTGTGCAATCTAATAATAAAAGTTCCAATCAATCAATCAAAAGTGTGAAGGACAAATATACTTGTTTTATTTCAACCGTACATCCCGTCAAAAGCCTCAAGACTGACCGCACATGAGGACGTTCCTGTCTTCACAATAAAAGTGCCGCTCCATCGCGCCTGCGCTTTCAAAACAAGAGTCTCCGAAAGCCAGCGCAAACAAGCTAGCAAGCTACGGAGTTTGACGCCAATATATTTCTTGTAAAGTGTATAAAAACGAATATGGAAGCTGGACAAATAAGATGCCAAAAAACCACCACTTTCATGTGGTATTAGACAGAAAGGAGGAACTTTTCTTCTCCTCCATTTGTAAACGTGGACATTATCATCACTACTGTCTGATTACAATCAATGCAAGTCATCAGAATCAGGTAATACACCAACTTATATTCTAGTCTTCATTAAAGAAAGGAATCTATATGTTAAACATGCATGTATATTCATTAAAACACCTTTAACATGTAAACAAAAACAGCAAAATAAATACATATAAATGATATACTGTATATATCAATGTATATGTATATATATATATATATATATATATATATATATATATATATATATATATATATATATATATATATATATGAGTGTGTATGTTACTCATCAGTTACTCAGTACTTGAGTAGTTTTTTCACAACATACTTTTTACTTTTACTCAAGTAAATATTTGGGTGACTACTCCTTACTTTTACTTGAGTAATAAATCTCTAAAGTAACAGTACTCTTACTTGAGTACAATTTCTGGCTACTCTACCCACCTCTGTGCGAGATACAGTCTGGTGTGCCGTGGGAGATTATGTAATTTTACCTATTTGGGTTAAAAAATGTTTTTGCAAACCAGTAGTTATAGTCTGTGTTGTTGTTGAGTGTTGGTGCTGTCTAGAGCTCGGCAGAGTAACTGTGTAATACTCTTCCATATCAGTAGGTGGCAGCCGGTAGCTATTCGCTTTGTAGATGTCGGAAACAGCGGGAGGCAGTGTGCAGGTAAAAAGGTGTCTAATGCGTAAAACAAAAATAAACAAAAGGTGAGTGCCCCTAAGAAAAGGCATTGAAGCTTAGGGAAGGCTATGCAGAACACAACTAAAACTGAGCTGGCTACAAAGTAAACAAAAACAGAATGCTGGACGACAGCAAAGACTTACTGTGGAGCAAAGACGGCGTCCACAACGTACATCCGAACATGACATGACAATCAACAATGTCTCCACAATGAAGGATAAAAACAACAGAAATATTCTTGATTGCTAAAACAGAGTTCCGTATTTTTCGGACTATAAGTCGCAGTTTTTTTTCATAGTTTGGCCGGGGGTGCGACTTATACTCAGGAGCGACTTATGTGTGAAATTATTAACACATTACCGTAAAATATCAAATAATATTATTTAGCTCATTCAAGCACGAGACTAGACGTATAAGATTTCATGGGATTTAGCGATTAGGAGTGACAGATTGTTTGGTAAACGTATAGCATGTTCTATATGTTATAGTTATTTGAATGACACTTACCATAATATGTTACGTTAACATACCAGGCACCTTCTCAGTTGGTTATTTATGCCTCATATAACGTACACTTATTCAGCTTGTTGTTCACTATTCTTTATTTATTTTAAATTGCCTTTCAAATGTCTATTCTTGGTGTTGGCTTTTATCAAATAAATGTCCCCAAAAAATGTGACTTATACTCCAGTGCGACTTAAATGTTTTTTTCCTTCTTTATTATGCACTTTCGGCAGGTGCGACTTATACTCCGGTGCGGCTTATACTCCGAAAAATACGGTAGATGCAGGAAATATCGCTCAAAGGAAGACATGAAACTGCGACAGGAAAATACCCAAAAAAGAGAAAAAGCCACCAAAATAGGAGCGCAAGACAAGAACTAAAACACTACACACAGGAAAACAGCAAAAAACTCAAAATAAGTCACGCCCTGATGTGACAGGTCGTGACAGTTCACCCACTTTGAGACAAGAGCTATAGTGGTGCATGCTTGGTTATGGTTTAAAGTCGTATCCAACAATTGCGACAACGACTTTTTACTGTCAGAGTTTAGTTTTCTGCGATGAGGTGGCGACTTGTCCAGGGTGTACCCCGCATACCGCCCGAATGCAGCTGAGATAGGCTCCAGCGACCCCCCGCGACCCCAAAAAAGGGACAAGCAGTAGAAAATGGATGGATGGAGTTTAGTTTTTTTATGATTTCTGTTGGTGGTGTGCCTCTGGATTTTTTCAACGCAAAAAATGTGCCTTAGCTCAAAAAATGTTGGAAAAACACTGCCCTAGAGGGCCGCCAAAACATATCTGTTCCTCAGCTGTGGTCCGTATGGGCTGCAACAGTACTTAGTTGTAATACAATTTTCCACCACTTGTGGCAGTAATGACAATCTCAAACAAACACAAGAAGATTGGAGCGAAAGCCATAAAAGTTTAAGCGCAAAAACTATGGCTAAAGTGGTGAAGCGAGGGCTGGGCGATATATCGAGTTTGTAAGATATATCGATATATTTTTAAACAAGATATGAATTAAGAAAATATCGTAATATCAATATAATTTATTTCACGTTAAAATGACCAAACGCCGCTTATTTGTTGTGTTCCTTGTTCTCCCCATGGGCTACTAAACCCCTCCCCTTCCTTCTTCCGAGACGTGCTTGCACGTATAAGATTATCCATGATTGGTTGGTTGTTTACTATGATGAGCCACGATTGGTTAGGGACAGGCCAATCAGAGGCAAGATAGGGCGGGTCATCGAACCAGGAAGGGAAATCCCAAATGTATTTCTTTTATCTGAGCTTGATACATTTTGTATTATTTGCACAGCTATGTTATTTATTTCACGTAGAAATAATATTTTATTTATGTTATGTAATTCTGTACTACTTAAACAGTTTCTTTTCTGTGCTGTTAATACCTATCTTGACTAACTGGGTTAATAAAAGTGCCACCGAATATTTACAGTACAGTTGTCATTCACTTAATTTCACTGAATATCGCTTACAAATAAATATCTTCATAGGTATACTTTCACCGAAAAAGATATCGAGATATATATCGAATATCGAGTTTAAGTAAAAAGATATAGAGATATATATCGAATATCGAGTTTAAGTAAAAATATATCGAGATATACTTTTTCGTCCAGATCGCCCAGCCCTAGGTGAAGCTGTATTTTTATTTGCTCTTTAATTTTATTGGCAGTTTATTTAAAAAACATTTATAATTAATGTTATTTAATATTAATATACATGTTTATATATATGTTTACCCAGATTTTTTTTAGCACTGCGTAATTGTAATTGTATGAGTTCCTTCGTTTGCAGTATTCATTTGACAAGGTTTATTCTGTTAAACTAATTAGATTAGATATAATTATTGAACACAATTAAAAACAAGAGTAAGACAACTAATTCAGTGTTACCGTATTTTCCGCACTATTAGCCGCACCTAAAAACCACAAATTTAGTCAAAAGCTGACAGTGCGGCTTTTAACCCGGTGCGCTTTATATATGGATTAATATTACGATTCATTTTCATAAAGTTTCGATCTCGCAACTTCGGTAAACAGCCGCCATCTTTTTTCCCGGTAGAACAGGAAGCGCTTCTTCTTCTACGCAAGCAACCGCCAAGGTAAGCACCCGCCCCCATAGAACAGGAAGCGCTTCTTCTTCTACTGTAAGCAACCACCCGCCCGCGTAGAAGAAGAAAAAGCGCGCGGATATTACCGTACGTTTAATTTCCTTTGTGTGTTTACATCTGTAAAGACCACAAAATGGCTCCTACTAAGCGTCAGGGATCCGGTTCATGAAAAGACGCAATCTCTCCATCCGCACACGGATTACTATTTCACAGCAACTGATATTCCTGTGAACCGCACTGTGGATACAACGGGAGCACGTACGGTGAATATTCGCACCACAGGGAATGAGAAGTCATCCTTCACTGTGGTTCTAGCTTGCCATGCTAATGGCCAGAAACTTCCACCCATGGTGATATTCAAAAGGAAGACCTTGCCAAAAGAGACCTTTCCAGCCGGCGTCATCATAAAAGCTAACTCGAAGGGATGGATGAAGAAAAGATGAGCGAGTGGTTAAGGTAAGTTTAAGTTTACGCAAAGAGGCCGGGTGGCTTTTTTCACGCAGCTCTGTCCATGTTGATATACGTATGTTTGTGATTGCACATTTGCGTACATTTTGGGAGTGAACAGAGTTGTTAGAACGCTGGTTTTTAATATATTATTAAAGTTTGACTGACCTATCTGACTGTTTTTTTGACATTCCTTTAGCGCAGTTAGATGCGGCTTACAACACCGGGCGGCTTATAGGTGGACAAAGTTTTGAAATATGCCGTTCATTGAAGGCGCGGCTTTTAACCCAGGGCGCCTTATGGTGCGGAAAATACGGTAATATTGGAGTGGGCTCTGGCCCCTGTGTTGTCAAAAAGGTTAAGAACCTCGGTCCTAAAGGACACTGTTGTCCCAATTTTACATGGGTGCTTCCAAGGATCGGTATCATGGCCAATTTCCTAAATCGATTAGAATTTGATTCAGAAGGTTCTAAATCGATTCGATCCGCACTCAAATAATACAAATGTCTCAACTCTGTTACAAAATACGAATGTACTTCATGTTTTTCTCTTGTGCACAGTTCCGTCAGACAGGCGGTAAAACACAGCGATTTTATTGTGAAGGCCAAAAGTGTGCTCCTTGTTTTTTCTGGCGCACTTGACAGTGCGGGGAGATTTGTAAACAAAAGTACCTCCCGATTTATGGCTGCTGTCCTTTCTTCATAATGAGCTACATAAACATCTTACAAGACTCTCGGTTATAAATCCAATAAATAGAAATAACAGTTTCAGTCAGACAGTAATTATAATTTAGTGTGGTTCACTTTGAGCACCTGGACGAGGCTCTTTGCCAACAAAATGTGTGATGGCCTCTAATACTGCGTAGCCATGGTCTGCAGAAAATTGCAATGCTTACAAGTCCCTCACTTTCTTTTGTTTTGCCTCGGACGGCCTTAGCATAGCGTGATACTGCTGCTACTGGTGGAGGGAATGAGATATCGCAAAATTTAAACAAGATTGGGCTATAAACTTTTTTTTTTACCCAGCCCTATTGAGGACACCAAAACACAGGCTGTAAGTAACTTTCTGTCCCATGACCAACAGGAAGTTATACATGAGGTCTGTATTAGTTTTTTTGCCTCATCCCTCACTTAAAGCGTGAGCGAAGAATGTACTACTATGGCGTTTATTCAATGTGAAAAGGCATGATAAGTCCGAAAAATTAAGAAATTATAATGTATTATCAGCTCACAGATGCCACCTGGTGGTTATTTGAGCACACTGAAGCTAGTCCTGGCTAAATCAACCAACGGCAACTGCTTAAAGGGGAACATTATCACAATTTCAGAAGGATTAAAACCATTAAAAATCAGTTCCCAGTGGCTTATTTTATTTTTCGAAGTTTTTTTCAAAATTTTACCCATCACGCAATATCCCTAAAAAAAAAGCTTCAAAGTGCCTGATTTTAACCATCGTTATATACACCCGTCCATTTTCCTGTGACGTCACATAGTGATGCCAATACAAACAAACATGGCGCATAGAACAGCAAGGTATAGCGACATTAGCTCGGATTCAGACTCGGATTTCAGCGGCTTTAGCGATTCAACAGATCACGCATGTATTGAAACGGATGGTTGTAGTGTGGAGGCAGGTAGCGAAAACGAAATTGAAGAAGAAACTGAAGCTATTGAGCCATATCGGTTTGAACCGTATGCAAGCGAAACCGACACGACAGCCAGCGAAACGGGAGAAAGCGAGGACGAATTCGGCGATCGCCTTCTAACCAACGATTGGTATGTGTTTGTTTGGCATTAAAGGAAACTAACAACTATGAACTAGGTTTACAGCATATGAAATACATTTGGCAACAACATGCACTTTGAGAGTGCAGACAGCCCAGTTTTCATCAATTAATACATTCTGTAGACATACCCTCATCCGCTCTCTTTTCCTGAAAGCTGATCTGTCCAGTCCAGTTGGGAATGCATCTGCTTTGAGTGTCGCAGGATATCCACACATTCTTGCCATCTCTGTCGTAGCATAGCTTTCGTCGGTAAAGTGTGCGGAACAAACGTCCAATTTCTTGCCACTTTGGCACCTTTGGGCCACTGGTGCAACTTGAATCCGTCCCTGTTCGTGTTGTTACACCCTCCGACAACACACCGACGAGGCATGATGTCTCCAAGGTACGGAAAACAGTCGAAAAAAACGGAAAATAACAGAGCTGATTTGACTCGGTGTTTGAGAAAATGGCGGATTGCTTCCCGATGTGACGTCATCGCTCCGAGAGCGAATATTAGAAAGGCGTTTAATTCGCCAAAATTCACCCATTTAGAGTTCGGAAATCGGTTAAAAAAATATATGGTCTTTTTTCTGCAACATCAAGGTATATATTGACGCTTACATAGGTCTGGTGATAATGTTCCCCTTTAATGCTTCAGTCACACGCAGGATTCTCACGGGGCCGAGGCAAAAACTACTTCAGACCTATAGCATTAAAGCTACATACACAAAACTATGGCTTATGAAAAGCACTTTAAACAGTTTAAATCCTTCATTAAGGCGAGATTTCAGTCAACACAAGATTGTGGGATATCCGAAGCTTATTTAAAAAGCTGAAAAATAGTACAAGATTGTTTCATTGAAGTTGACCGTTCCTTTAATAGAATTAAATCTCGACTTTGTTTTCATATTCTGGACTGATCTGCGGAGCAAATTAGAGGACATTTCTTTGACATTGATCCGCACTGTGAGAAATCCACTCAGGAATGCCAAAGTCTGTCAGCTCGTATTAGCCGCCATTAAACGTTAGAATGCCGCCAAAGAGCAGTAACGAGCAAACAGTGTTCACTGATAAGGTTGTTGTTTGTGGACGCACTTGGCCCTCAGCCAGCGGGCCGCCAACATGGGTCCACTTCAAAGATGGCTGACGGAACAATGGCTTTCAAGAGGACAGTGTGGACTACAGAACCAGCGCTTGAGGACAACTTCTGTAGTTCTGCTTCAACACAACTACAGAAAGCACTTTTTTTTTTACCGTTCTGTACTACTGTTTGTTTTAGTTCGGTTAAGTTCTTGTGCGTCTCCATTGCTAAATAAGCGATAAACAGTTATCTAACACAGTGGTTCTCAACCTTTTTTCAGTGATGTACCCCCTGTGAACATTTTTTTAATTCAAGTACCCCCTAATCAGAGCAAAGCATTTTTAGTTGAAAAAAAGAGATAAAGAAGTAAAATACAGCACTATGTCATCAGTTTCTGATTTATTAAATTGTATAACAGTGCAAAATATTGCTCATTTGTAGTGGTCTTTCTTGAACTATTTGGAAAAAAAGATAGGTTTCTATTTATATTTTTAAAGGATTTTTGAATTGTTGCTATTTTTAGAATATTTCAAAAAAATCTCACGTACCCCTTAGCATACCTTCAAGTACCCCCATTTGAGAACCACTGATCTGCCCTCTGGGAAGCGCTACAGGTGCATTAAAACCAAAACAAACAGGCTAAAGAACAGCTTCTTCCCCAGGGCCATAACCATCCTGAACGGACTGCCCCATTGTCCCTCATAACTGCCTTCTCTTCGGTGCAATAACCCATTCCACCAACCACCCTGTTTTTTTTTTTGTTTTGTTTTTTTCATGTATATATTCATTTCACACCATATTCATTGCACTTCTATATTTTTTATATTTTTATATATTTGCACATTGTTTTTCTAGCATGCACACATCGCACTGTATGGAATGGCCTCAATCTCGTTACCTTGCGTAATGACAATAAAGCTGATTCTGATTCTGATTCTGATTCTGATCTAACAGACCGTTACTTTTTGTCCGTTGATTTAACACAGCACTTCTTTTTGTTGCTGAGGATGAAGTAGGCTTCAATCTTCCATTCAAGCATAACAAGATGCGGTGCCACTTAAGTTTGATTTAGCTAACATTAGGGATGTCCCGATCAATATTTTTGGCCTGCGATCCCGATTTGATTTGGCCTCTGATCTGATCCGATTTTGAGTCCTGATTCGATACTTTGATAATAGAGTAAAACTGAAAATGTTTTATAGTAAGTAGCTAAAGTCGGGGCGGTATAGCTCGGTTGGTAGGGCGGCCGTGCCGGCAACTTGAGGGTTCCAGGTTCGATCCCTGCTTCTGCCATCCTAGTCACTGTCGTTGTGTCCTTGGGCAAGACACTTTACCCACCTGCTCCCAGTGCCACCCACACTGGTTTAAATGTAACGTAGATATTGGGTTTCACTATGTAAAGCGCTATATACATATAATTCACTTCACTTCACTAAAGTAAACACAAACACATTTTTATAAAGCTTATCTTATTGCATTTAGAATTTGCTACTAATGTTGTAAATCCTGTCCAGCCACTTTGGTAAATGTTTGGGTATAATGTTATTAAACAAACCTTTGAAGTAATATAGAAATTTATCAGAGCTGGGGTTTTTTTTTTATAGTGAAATGTAGTTAATCAAAGAACTGGCACCCAATGGTATTAAAAAAAATTATAGATTTTGAATCGAGAATCGTTTTGAATCAAGAATCGATTCTGAATCCAATCAAATCATGTGGTGCCCAAAGTTTCACAGCCCTACGTGCACAATAACTAAACTAAAGCAAAAGCGATTATTGGCTCCTGTATCCAAGGACTTGGGCTACATTCACACTGCAGGAGGTCCAATTCGAATTTGTTTGTGTCAAATCCGATCTTTTTATGTAATCGTTTGCATTAAACATCGCATTTTTTTATTTATTTTTTTTGCAATCTGACCCATATGCAGACATGACGTCATGATGAGTCCTGGCGCATTTGTGGCAATTTCAAGGTACTTGGAAGCATACTTGCCAACCCTCCCGAATTTTCCGGGAGACTCCCGAAATTCAGCGCCTCTCCCGAAAACCTCCCGAGACAAATATTCTCCCGAAAATCTCCCGATTTTCAGCTGGACCTGAGTGAGGACAGCCTTTTTTCACGACAGGAGGACAACAGGGTGACAAGAACTAAATCATCCAGACCAGAGATAAATTGTATTATTATGTTTATCTTAACTAAAAATAAATATATTTATTTAAAAAAAAAAAAAAAAAAAAAATACATTTTTACTATATTTTGCTAAAAACATCAACATTTATTGTATTTTTATTTGTATTTTTTCTGACTCCTTATTACGTCCAGCCATAGAATTATACATTAAAATAAACATATTTGAAATAATTAATTTTAAATTATCATAAGAATTCATTTAAAATTACCATATTTAATTATTAAAATAATTGCTTGTTTATCAACAACTTTAGCATTTTATTCATTACATTTTGAAGCTCTCAGAAGCCAAGTTATGTTATATTCCTTATGATTTATTTATGCAAGTTTGAAGTATCAATTATCTAAACAGTTTTTTTTGCATATTTTCAGGATGTATATATATATATATATATATATATATATATATATAAAATACTTGACTTGGTGAAGTCTAGCTGTCAATATACTCCTCCTCTCTTAACCACGCCCCCCCCCCCGAAATCGGAGGTCTCAAGGTTGGCAAGTATGCTTGGAAGAGACTTAGCTTATTTTCTGCTATGGTGGTGAGGATTAGTATTTTAAAAGCGGCTTCACACTTTGGACAGACGACGCGTTCGTTGCAGCTTGCTCTAAAATTGGAGCCGGTGTTCTGGCAAGACACGCACTCTCCTGGAATTCATGCAACTCTGGCATGTGTGCAACAAAGAATAGAGAAATGTAATTGTTGTGTGTGCATCCCTTTTGAAAGAATCTTTAACGCCATGTAAACACTGAAATGCCTTGGCTCAGCAGCTCATCAGTTGATTGTGTCTATATGCCTTTTTTTTAATGATCTGCAATCTGATCCCATGATCGGGACATCTCTTGTTGACATCCAAACTAAACTTGTTGAGAGCGACTTGTACCTTTGTGAGGGTTCACAGTGCAGCAATGGACATGACTGTTGTTTTGAGTTAAAGAGTGTGAAAGAAAACTGTCGCTATGGCAACTTCTTGGCTTTGAGGTCACGACGGATGAGTAGAGCTTTCTGCCTGACCATAAATAAGGCAGGAACACATCAACATGAGCACTGCAGCACAACAACAGTAGCGTACACAAAATTAGAACGACATCATTGCTGCCAATCAGCATGCAGCACAGTTCGTACTCAAGTGCGACATCTAGTGGAGGCGTCCAATACTTCACGGCGCTGCCAAGGGGTGTCAGCTTGTCATGAGTGGGACGCTCGTTAAGCAGGCGTCTTTTTGTCCTGGAGGAGTTCAGTGTGTCTGGAAGCGTTTAAGTTGTCCGACATGTCTTCTCCTATGACAGATTTAGCCTCCATGCTCCACTGGTGCACGCCAAGGAGACGGTAAAAGGTGGAGGACTCTGCAATTAAAGCAGTCTGTTCTGTCTGCTGACGAGCAGAGATGGACCTTTCGACTCCCGCCCAAAGGTTGAAGGTGAGGCGTCAGCAAGAAAGTCATCGTTTGAGAGAGGGCAATATATGCACACTTGGATAGTAGCTTGCCATGAAGAATTGGTAGTCTGCAGATTAGGTGCCTCTCAGTTTGTACAATAGCTAACAAGGTCACATGACATGAGTGTTGTCCAAAGTTTTCACAGAGCGCTGCGGGACAGGTCAAATCACTGCATTGGTATTTGACATTGTTGGCGTTCCAATTGAGGGGCTGCAGTATTTAGAGCTGGGATATTCAATTAAATTGTTTTGGAGGCCACATTTCCAGAAAGCTAAGGACTGGGGGGGGCTGTATTTCTCCCTTCACTATTACCGTATTTTCCGCACCATAAGCCGCCCTGTGTTATAAGCCGCGCCTTCAATGAACGGCATATTTCAAAACTTTGTCCACCTATAAGCCGCCCCGTGTTATAAGCCGCATCTAACTGCGCTAAAGGAATGTCAAAAAAACAGTCAGATAGGTCAGTCAGACTTTAATAATATATTAAAAACCAGCGTGATGTGGGCGCGCATGGAGTCGTATATCAACATGGACGGAGCTGCGTGAAAAAAGCCACCCGGCCTCTTCGCGTAAACTTACCTTAACCACTCGCTCATCTTTTCTTCATCCATCCATCCCTTCGAGTTAGCTTTTATGATGACGCCGGCTGGAAAGGTCTCTTTTGGCAAGGTCTTCCTTTTGAATATCACCATGGGTGGAAGTTTCTGGCCATTAGCATGGCAAGCTAGAACCACAGTGAAGGATGACTTCTCATTCCCTGTGGTGCGAATATTCACCGTACGTGCTCCCGTTGTATCCACAGTGCGGTTCACAGGAATATCAAAAGTCAGTGGAACCTCGTCCATGTTGATAATGTTCTCTGGCCGGATCTTTTTTTCAGCTATCTTGTTTTTACAATATGCACGGAAAGTAGCCAGCTTTTCTTGAAAGTCTTTAGGCAGTTGCTGTGAAATAGTAGTCCGTGTGCGGATGGAGAGATTGCGTCTTTTCATGAACCGGAAACCTGTCGCTTAGTAGGAGCCATTTTGTGGTCTTTACAGATGTAAACACACAAAGGAAATGAAACGTAATATCCGCGCGCTTCTTCTTCTTCTACGGGGGCGGGTGGTTGCTTACAGTAGAAGAAGAAGCGCTTCCTCTTCTATGGGGGCGGGTGCTTACCTTGGCGGTTGCTTGCGTAGAAGAAGAAGCACTTCCTCTTCTACGGGGAAAAAAGATGGCGGCTGTTTACCGTAGTTGCGAGACCGAAACTTTATGAAAATGAATCTTAATATTAATCCATATATAAAGCGCACCGGGTTATAAGCCGCACTGTCAGCTTTTGAGTAAATTTGTGGTTTTTAGGTGCGGCTAATAGTGCGGAAAATACGGTAGTCTTATTGTGTACATTTCTGAGAACCAGCGTCCTTTACTGTTGACATTTGATTTTGGTCTATTTATTTTGTCAAAGTTACAATAACACTGCTATGTTTAAAGGACCTTCTGCAAAATTGTCTCACAAGGTTTTTGAACTGAACTCCAGTTGAATAGCCCAATTTATAAAAAAAAAAAGAGATGACATAAAAACGGAACCTTGAAGAACACTACGAAGTTGAACAAATGACTGAACATTTGAAATCAACACGCTACAGCAAAACCTTACTAACATAAATCACATGATTAAAAAATGGTGTTATTTTCAAAAAGGAGAGAGGATTTAAAGGGGTGCTTTGAGGAACGCCTCAGTGATGTAAATCATAAGTTTGGAACCCAGTGTTCTGTTTGCTAGCAATGTTAAGATGTCAATGCAAAGAATCTGCCAATGTGTTTACAGTAGGGCTGCAACTAACGACTATTTGGATAGCCTACTAGTAAGGATGTAACGGTATCAAATCTCACGGTACAAGATCATCACGGTATTAAGTAGGGCTGTGAATCATTGGGCACAACACAATTCGATTCAAAACTTGGGGGTAACGATTCAATTCTCGATTCAAAACAATTCTCGATTCATAATCAATACTTTTTTTAATAATATTGGGGGCCAGTTCTATAATTAACTACCGTATTTTTCGGAGTATAAGTCGCACCTGCCGAAAATGCATAGTAAAAAAGGAAGAAAAAAACATATACAAGTCGCAGCCCCCCAAGTCCTTCAATTTGCTGTACAGATAAGTAAGACAAACACTTATTTATCAAAGCTGTTTTGTCTATTTTATGGAGGAATGTACCGTATTTTTCGGACTATAAGTCGCAGTTTTTTTCACAGTTTTAAAGGCTCCACATTCGGTCCGGCTTCAAGCATTCACTAAATTGATCGTTCTGGGGCCACGAATCAGTGAACTTGCACTTACCCATCTTATGCAAGTAATTCGGCTTTGCTGTGGGCTGTGGTTTAGTTTTCTCCGCTGCTATGCTAAGATGTAACAACACACCGCTGCACGCGCACAGGCCACTAGCTGATAGTGCGCGATAAATTCCGACCGGAGCAGCACAGCTAGCCTACTTTAGTTTCCTTTTGTAGTTACGTTATAGAGTCCTCAAAAATCGAAACATTTAAAAGCAAGACTGAATGATTATTATTATTTATGAGATTTAGGGGGAAAAAATACATATTTTAAGGCCTTAAATTCACATAGTTGGATTTAAGACTTTTTAAGACTTATAGATACTACGGATTCCCTGTTTATGTAAAATACACAATGGACGTTATCCTTTAGAACAGTGGTTTTTAACCTGGGTTTGATCGAACCCAAGGGGTTCGGTGAGTCGGGCTCAGGGGTTCGGCGGAGGTCAAGACACACCCGACTCATCGTGTAAATACAAACTTCTCCCTATCGGCGTATTACGGATACGACAACAGCTTACTGGTTTGCAGGTGTGTAATTTGTTGTGGGTTTATCCACTGTGTTGGTGTTGTTGTTTGAACAAGGTGATGTTCATGCACGATTCATTTTGTGCACCATTAATAAAACATGGTAACACTTTAGTATGGGGAACATATTCACCATGAATTAGTTGCTTATTAACATGTAAATTAGTAACATATTGGCTCTTAACTAGTCATTATTAAGTACTTATTAATGCCTTATTCGGCATGGCCTTATTATAACCCTAACCCTGGCCCTAACCCTAACCAAATAACTCTAAATTAAGTCTTTGTTACTTAGAATATGTTCCCCTAGTGTCCAAAAAACTTTAAATTAAGTCTTTGTTACTTAGAATATGTTCCCCATACTAAAGTGTTACCAAAAACATATAACTTTGTCTTGAATTTGAAAAAAACATTTTATTTTTCACTAAAGAAGGGTTCGGTGAATGCGCATATGAAACTGGTGGGGTTCGGTACCTCCAAATGTTTATTTGATGTTTCCGTTTTCACTCTTACAAACTTTAATGCAGGAAGAAGTGTAAAAAATAATAAAACGGAGGAAGGAAAATAATTCAAAAGGAACATCTGGAGCTTCCGGTTTTTTTCATGTTAACTATCTGTCTAGCTGCACATGCAGGAAACGCGTAGCGAAGACAGAATAATGAATTTATTGACAGTGCAGTGTGAAAGCTGATGTGTTTGCTTTGCAATTCAGTAAACACAGTCTCAAAGGAGTCTAACCTGCGGAGGCCCTTTCTGGCGAAACATCCACATGGGCTCTTGAAACTGTGCCCCTTTTAATTATGTATTTGAATAGCCCTGCAATACAGTATTCAGGAGGTTTCTTCGCTACAGCAACCGTGACCCAAGAATTCTTTGCACGTCAAACAATTTGCACGTAGGAGGTCATCAGATAGCCGTGATATTGTGTGCGCGTGTTTTGAGTGTGCACGAGGGTGTGTCAAGTACACTTACAAAAGGATTCAACAGGGTTTAACACGTATTGCTCAACTGCTTCACATTCAGGGCATGATACACATTTGTAAATGCTCTCACGCACGCGCACACATTAATATGCACGTCTTTCCTCTGCAGTCTTGATGAGGTCACCGTGGAAGCGAACGTTTTCAGTCAAGACATTGACCTCTGTCATCACTCCGGTCTAGTACATCATGTGATAACAAGACCATAATGTAATTACGGAGTGATGTCAAGTGTTTGAATCGTGTCACACCCCAACAACTTGTCACTTCAGCATGAACAGTGATTCTCTCTCACACACACACACACGCGCACACACAGGGTTTAGGGAGAAGCCAAAATGACAAACACAAGCTACAAACTGTTTGTTGTAAAATCACACAGACTGCGCTTGAGATCGTGTAGTCGGGGGGTTGGAAAGAGGAAATGTACAACAAAACGGGGATGTTGGAACAATACAACAAGCATGTGTCCGTTAATGAAAAGGCTCTTTGAAGCAAAGTGTTCAAATACGGACCAGGTGGTGGGGCAGACTGGACAGGACCGCTAATATGGGCCAGGCTCAGTAAAAGACTGGTCTGGTCTGACAAAGACCCCCTTAGATGAGAAGGCCAATAAAAAGGACTCTAATCTGCGACACGCAAACATGCTGGCGTTCGACAAGCAGCCAAATATCTGGGCGTGTTGTGTTTGTGTATTTCTGCAGTTGAAGAAAACAAAAAAAAATACTTCAGCTGCAGAAATTAAAAATTACCAAAAGCATTGTTTTTTTTAGTTCACCTTTTCTTATAAAAGTGAATTTAAAAAGGTTCCCATAAATTATTGTTGTCTACACTTCCACCGTGACCTGAGGACTCATGGGAACATGATGACAATGAATGACGATCCCGGAAAAAGCAAATACGTTCACTTCGGCGTCTGTGATCACAACTCCTGCGCTTGTTGCCGCATTTAATATCTTTAGTCTCTTTGCAATTCCCTAGGAATGTCATCTCTGTGAGAAAATAAATACATCATCTTAAAAGTACCTCCATGTCCATGTATGTCCCTCTGTAGTAAGGGAAGTGCGTTACAGGAGGAGTTAAGGAGTAATGATTTGTTGATGGGCAGCACGGTGGACCAGGGGTTAGTGCATGTGCCTCACAATACGAAGGTCGTGAGTTCAATCCCAGGCTCTGGATATTTCTGTGTGGAGTTTGCATGTTCTCCCCGTGACTGCGTGGGTTCCCTTCGGGTACTCCGGCTTCCTCCCACCTCCAAAAAAACATGCACCCGGGGATAGGTTGATTGGCAACACTAAATTGGCCCTAGTGTGTGTCTATCTGTGTTGGCCCTGTGATGAGGTGGCGACTTGTCCAGGGTGTACCCCGCCTTCCGGCCGAATGCAGCTGAGATAGGCTCCAGCGACCCCCCCGCAACCCCAAAAGGGACAAGCGGTAGAAAATGGATGGATGGATTTGTTGATAAATGTTTTGATACATTTTAAAATGGCAAACAATCTTTTTCTTTTTGAAACAATCATTTGTAGTTTTCTTTTTAAAAAAACAGACATTTTTCAAACAACTGAACAGCCTGCAAACTACCTTTGGAAACGACTCAACGGCGCCTCTGCTGGTCGCAACCAAGTAGTGCACTCCATCTTGTCAACTATATCAACAATTCTACAAAATGACATCCTTTTGAACTATCAAATAACAATAACAATAACAGTACTTTTATTTTTAATATGTGTTATTATTTATTGTGATAATACCTCATGCGAACAGTTGGGGACATTTTGAAAGATATTGATTAGTATAACCCAGTGTTTTTCAACCTTTTTTGAGCCAAGGCACATTTTTTGCATTGAAGAATCCGGCGGCACACCACCAGCAGAGATCATTAAAAAACGAAACTCAGTTGACAGTAAAAAGTTGTTGGATATGACTTTAAACCATAACCAACCATGCATCACTATAGCTCTTATCTCAAAGTAGGTGTACTGTCACGACCTGTCACATCACACCTTGACTTATTGAGTTTTTTGCGGTTTTCCTGTGTGTAGTGTTTTAGTTCTTGTCTTGCGCTCCTATTTTGGTGGCTTTTTCTCTTTTGTTGGTAATTTCCTGTGGCAGTTTCATGTCTTCCTTTGAGTGATACTTCCCACATCTACTTCGTTTTAGCAATCAAGAATATTTCAGTTGTTTTAATCCTTCTTTGTGGGGACATTGTTGATTGTCATGACGTCTTTGCTCCACAGCAAGTCTTTGCCGTCGTCCAGCATTCAGTTTTTGTTTACCTTGTAGCCAGTTCAGTTTTAGCTTCGTTCTGCATAGCCTTCCCTAAGCTTCAATGCCTTTTCTTAGGGGCACTCACCTTTTGTTTATTTTTGGTTTAGGCATTAGATACCTTTTTACCTGCACTCTGCCTCCCGCTGTTTCCGACATCTACAAAGCAATTAGCTACTGGCTGCCACCTACTGATACACGGTTACTCTGCCGAGCTCTAGACAGCACCAACACTCAACAACAACACATAATGCAGACTATAATTACTAGTTTGCAAAAAATATCTTTAACCCAAATAGGTGAAATTACATAATCTCCCACGGCACACCAGACTGTATCTCGCGGGACACTAGCAGTGGTTCAAAAACACTGACATAACCAAACTTGTACGGTGTTCTGTCGTCTCACACACAAACGTACACAGAACAGTTTTGTTTTGTTTTTTACAGATAATTCCTTACAGCTCTGTAAGCGGATACGCAGCCTGCTACTGTCCAGCCACCGCGAGAACTGGACACCATCCATGCAGCCGTCTAACCCCTCACAACCCTCACTCCTCCCCCAGGACACAAAGAGACCCCGGAAGGAAGGCTTGGAAGTGCACCCGAGAGCGTTTGACAAGTGAAAGGCTGAGACCAGAGAAACAGCCTGCAGCTACATGGACGAACAGCTGTTTGGAGGTCAGCGCTCCAATGGGAAGCTGCTTAAAAAACATACACGTACATCTAAACACACACACACACACACACACACTAACAGACACACACACACACACAAGGGGGGAAATGGTGAAGGAGTAAGAGTTCTGCTGCAGACGTTCCGCTCAACTCATTATCCTCTCAAGTCTGGACAGGTTATCATTACCATGTGTGCACTAACACACACACCAAAGATCCAACCCTCTGTGTCATGTGCTGACAAGTTACACACACACACCAAGAAGAAAGGATGAGGCAATTCATAGCACTTTTGAATGAACCAGATCGACATCTAAAATACAAATGTGGATGCTAATGCTAACAGACTAAAGGTTATCTGTGACTTAACACAAAGGCTAGTCATTTTTTTTAAAATGTGGTCCAAAAGTAGACTAAACTTTACTCCAAAGCCCAAACAGAGCTTTCCAATTGGTAGTCTTGGTTTTCTTTTAGTGATTTTTGCTTTGCAACAGCAAGAATAAAAAGATAACCACAAACTTTTTAACGAGCTCATTAGTCAAAAGTAATCAGGATCAGAATCAGAATCAGCTTTATTGTCATTACGCAGGGTAGCGAGATTGAGGCCATTCCATACAGTGCAAGAAAACAATGTGTAAATATATAAAAATATAAAAAATATAGAAGTGCAAAGAAAGGTGTGGAAGAGAACAGTGTACACTCTATACTCTCTGTACAAATGTACACTCTATACACTCTTCACAAATGTACACCCTATACACTCTGCACAAATGTACACCCTATACACTCTGTACAAATGTACACCCTATACACTCTGCACAAATGTACACCCTATACACTCTGCACAAATGTACACCCTATACACTCCGCACAAATGTACACCCTATACACTCCGCACAAATGTACACCCTATACACTCCGCACAAATGTACACCCTATACACTCTGCACAAATGTACACCCTATACACTCTGCACAAATGTACACCCTATACACTCTGCACAAATGTACACCCTATACACTCTGCACAAATGTACACCCTATACACTCTGCACAAATGTACACCCTATACACTCTGCACAAATGTACACCCTATACACTCTGCACAAATGTACACCCTATACACTCTGCACAAATGTACACCCTATACACTCTGCACAAATGTGACCCTATACACCAGGGGTGCTCACACTTTTTCTGCAGGCGAGCTACTTTTCAATTGGTCAAGTCGTGGGGATCTACCTCATTCATATATATAATTTATATTTACTTATTTATGAAACATATGTTTTTGTTCACAAGTTAAAGGTGTTTAATGATAATACAAGCATGTTTAACACATATAGTTAATAAATTAAAGGTGTTTAATGAAAATACAAGTATGTTTAATACATATAGTTAATATTGTTAACAAGTTAAAGGTGTTTAATAATACAAGCATGTTTAACACATATAGTTAATATTGTTAATAAGTTAAAGGTGTTTAAAGATAATGCAAGCATGTTTAACACATAGTTAATATTGTTAACAAGTTAAAGATGTTTAATGATAATGCAAGCATGTTTAACACATACGGTTAATATTGTTAATAAATTAAAGATGTTTAATGATAATACAAGAATGTTTAACACATAGTTAATATTGTTAACAAGTTAAAGGTGTTTAAAGATAATACAAGCATGTTTAACACAATTAATATTGTTAACAAGTTAAAGGTGTTTAAAGATAATACAAGCATGTTTAACACATATAGATTCCTTTCTTTCATGAAGACAAGAATATAAGTTGGTGTATTACCTGATTCTGATGACTTACATTGATTGGAATCAGACAGTAGTGCTGATAATGTCCGCATTTTCGAATGGAGGAGAAAAAAAGTCCTCCTTTCTGTCCAATACCACATGAAAGTGGTTGCTTTTTGGCATCTTATTTATCCAGCTTCCGTACTCCTTTGTATACACTTTACAAGAAATACATTGCTGGCAAACTCCAGTCCGTAGCTTGCTAGCTTGTGCACGCCAGCTTTCTGAGACTCTTATTTTGGTAGCGCAGGCAGGATGAAGCAGAGCTTTTATTGTGCAACTGTGCAGTCGGTCTTTGGAGTTTTGACGACAGGTACGGCGCCAGAGTCTGTTGAAATAAAGTGTTTCTCGCCTTCCAGTCGGTCATTTTAATGAGCTGGCAGCAGCCAGCGTCATCTCAGAAGACCCTCGGGTGCCGTGAATGTCAATCAAGTGACGTCATAGTGAAGATTTATGATCGCTCATTTTTAGGACTATTTTTTTAATGCCTGGCTGGTGATCGACTGACACACCCTCCACGATCGACCGGTAGCTCGCGATCGACGTAATGAGCACCCCTGCTGTACACTCTGTACAAATGTACACTCTATAAATGCCTTTTCTTGATAAATGATATGGATTGACTTTCGGTCAAGATGCATGAAAGAATGGCTTGTGGAAGAGATTTATGGATAAAAAGGATTGCTGCTGTGAAGATATTTGGTAAGCTGCTTACATGACGATAGCATGTCGGAGTCCCCCACAGGAGGATTGGGGGGACAACACAGCAGCCATCCTAATCCTGTGCATGTTAGTATGTCTGCAACGTGATCCCTAATAGTCGCAGGAAGCAACCTCCTGGACATCTGCAACTGTGTGAGCGTGAACCTGCCTTTGTCCAAACCAATAGGCTGCTTCTTTAATCGTAAAAATGGCAACGAAGCACTAAACTTAAAAGGCGACGAGAAAAGAAAGAAGACAGGAAGTGGGGATGAAGAGGCGGGGTGCGGACGGGGTCGTTCTGACTAAATGTCAAGCTGTGTGGTTATTTGTTCATTCGTTTATGTCACTTCCTGTCTTTGTTGCAGAGAACCTGCAGACCGACCGAAACACTTGTTGAAACTGACTTCATGAGGACGCTAAGGCGCAACTTTTTTTTTTTTTAACATATTTTCGACAGATGAGTGATGATGAAGGAATGGCAGCAATAATACAAGAGTCCACGCCCTCTCCAACCGTGCCCACACTGCTGCAATACTTTGCGGTTCATTGCTCCATCCAACATTTGTTCAGGTGTTGCAGAAGTATATTTCAACACTTATTGCATGCACTATAATGACACTGTAGCTGCCTGGCTGAGGCAGGGTTGGCATTTCAATTTGGAAAGATTTAGTGCTACGGACTGTAACTGCTTCTTAGACACACCACATGCGCACCTTTGTCTGCCAGAGAATAAGAAGACATGGCAGGAGGGATCCGTGTTAGCGAGTATTCAGACTAGGGTTTGGTGATATGGCTGGAAACTGTATCACGATATAAGTGTTTTATATTGGTCGACATCGATAATTATTAAGGGTGTAACGGTACGTGTATATGTATTGAACCGTTTCGGTACGGGGGTTCCGGTTCGGTTCGGAGGTATACCGAACGAGTTTCCACACGGACATATTAAGTAGCGTAATGCACGTTGTGTAAACAATGCACACCGAGGCACAACACACGGCATACTAGCAGCTAACGGGCTACGATAGACTGACCATACGTCCTCTTTTCACCGGACATGTCCTCTTTTGCGGAGCTGTCAGGGCGGAGTTTCTTAAATGCCTCAAATGTCCGGCATTTTGAGTTAGGGTGTATTTTCAATGTACGTTCAGGGTTAAGAAGGGGTTAAAAACAAAACAAATTGTGCGAGCAGCAGCATTGGTGAGGGAGGGGCAGAGACAGAGAGAGAGAGAGAGTTATGATAAACGCGCATGCGTCGCCAGGCTCTGCTTTTTATCCATAGATTTATCACACTTAATTTTTAATTATCTATAGCAGGGGTGTCAAAAGTGTGCCCCGGAAGCCATTTGTGGCCCACAGCTAATGTTTTAAAGGCCCAAGGCACATTTTAAAAATACTATTAAAATAAACAAAAACATAATAAAAAGGGAAATAAAAAAGCTTAAATTAGAAAAAGTTGCAATGTTGACTAAAACAAAGCTGTTTTTTTTCCTTTCAAACTGTCATTGCTCAAAACATAATATTGAATCAAAATCACTTTTATTATGAATTATTGACCTATCCAAGGATTCCGATTACTTCACATCAAATATTCCACTAAGAAAAATATTTTTGGTGGAAGATTTTGCAATTTGGTAAATAAATAACCCAACAATTTATATTTTGTTGTTTTCTTACTGTACCGAAAATGAACCGAACCGTGACATCTAAACCGAGGTACGTACCGAACCGACATTTTTGTGTACCGTTACACCCCTAATAATTATTGATATTGTTTATGACCTATCAAAAATAAGCAGCAGGAGAAAAATATAACAAATCTAAACTGTTTTTATATGTAACCTTCCTCCGATTATAATGCCCTCAGCTATCAAGGCAGAAAGGAAAAGACAAGTCAACACAAGCATGGAAAACAATCAATGTAAACAAAATACTAAGATAACATCGAACACTTAATAACCTCTTAAAATGAAGGTGCAAAAATAAGGAATATTTAAGAAATGCTTAATAAAGTGTAACAAAATACTGCAAAGTTTGGAAGGAGAAATATTTTTTGCAGGTTTAGTGCCAAGAAGTTACGGCTGTGCTCAAGGGTAAGGACAGCTATGGTTGGTCTGACTACGGTCCAATTATTCTTCGGTCAATGGTCAACAAAATAAACAAACAGTTGTACATTCATAGATTGAAAATGAAAATGTTGCAGACCGAAAGGGTTTAGGCTGAAGTTGAACACTTATAGCGCCTAACCCTATGAACAATGTCAAGTACAAGATGAACTTCCGAAAATTATGAAATGTCTTTTGTACAACATATTATAAATACACATTATACACAATATGAACACTGTTCAATTATATACACAGTAAAGGCATGTAAAATATCCTTATACGCGTGTTAAACCTGTGTACCAATTTATATACTATATACAAACAATTATACTTCCATTATTATTTATATCCCACATTTAGTATTTTAATTAACATTGATCATAGTATTAACTACTGTGTTGATTCAAGAGTGATATATTTTTCCAAGACATTGGTCTTAAAGTGTTTTTTAAATGTGGACCTGGAACATTTTAAGGGATCATCCAAGCTGTTCCACAGTTGAACCCCCCTGACAGAAACACATCTACTTTTTAAGCTTGTTCTTATCTTAGCTTTCTAGAAGACAGCTGAACCTCTAAGGTCATAGGGATTCTCTCTGGGTTTGAACCTCTCCTGTAGACACCGAGGCAGCATGTGGTTATGAGCTTTGTACGTCACAATAGCAGTGTTGAGGTCAACAAGATCATGCGGTTTTAATGTTTTTAATTTAATAAACAGAGCATTGGTATGGTCATGATAATCTGCATAATTTACAATTCTAATCGCTTTCTTCTGAAGTAAGAATATAGAGTTGATGTTTGTTTTGTAATTGTTACCCCAGATTTCAACACAATAATTAAGATAAGGGAGTACGAAAGAATTATATAACATATTAAGAGCCTTTTGATTTACAGAGTTTTTGATTTTATGTAACATAGCAATATTTTTTGCCATCTTTGTCTTAAGTATATTTATGTACAGTTTCCAATTTAATTTATCATCTATATAGATTCCCAAAAATTTGAAATTGAAAAAATCCAGAAAATTGCCATGCTATCAAGGTGACTTTTCCTGTTTTATCGGCAACTTATTCGCCCTCTATAGCACTCATTTTTAGTTTCTCTTCTCACTCTAGGCAATTTTTAATTTTTTTTTATAAACCTTTATTTATAAACTGCAACATGTACAAACAGCTGAGAAACAATAATCAAAATAAGTATGGTGCCAATATGCTTTTTTTTTTTTTCAATAAAATACTGGAAAGGATAGAAATGTAGTTTGTCTCTTTTATCCGATTATTAGTAATCAAAGTGATAATCGACAGATTAATCGATTATCAAATTAATCGTTAGTTGCAGCCCTAGTTTTATCAAATAAATGTCCCCCAAAAATGAGACTTATACTCCTTGAGGGTGCATGGGAGTTTGCCCAACCAGTCTACATGTGCTTTGTGGACTTGGAGAAGGCATTCGACCGTGTCCCTCGGGAAGTCCTGTGGGGAGTGCTCAGAGAGTATGGGGTTTCGGACTGTCTGATTGTGGCGGTCCGCTCCCTGTATGATCAGTGTCAGAGCTTGGTTCGCATTGCCGACAGTAAGTCGGACACGTTTCCGGTGACGGTTGGACTCCGCCAAGGCTGCCCTTTGTCACTGATTCTGTTCATAACTTTTATGGACAGAATTTCTAGGCGCAGTCAAGGCATTGAGGGGATCCGGTTTGGTGGCTGCAGGATTAGGTCTCTGCTTTTTGCAGATGATGTGGTCCTGATGGCTTCATCTGGCCAGGATCTTCAGCTCTCACTGGATCGGTTCGCAGCTGAGTGTGAAGCAACTGGGATGAGAATCAGCACCTCCAAGTCCGAGTCCATGGTTCTCGCCCGGAAAAGGGTGGAGTGCCATCTCCGGGTTGGGGGGGAGATCTTACCCCAAGTGGAGGAGTTCAAGTACCTCGGAGTCTTGTTCACGAGTGAGGGAAGAGTGGATCGTGAGATCGACAGGCGGATCGGTGCGGCGTCTTCAGTAATGCGGACGCTGTATCGATCCGTTGTGGTGAAGAAGGAGCTGAGCCGGAAGGCAAAGCTCTCAATTTACCGGTCGATCTACGTTCCCATCCTCACCTATGGTCACGAGCTTTGGGTTATGACCGAAAGGACAAGATCACGGGTACAAGCGGCTGAAATGAGTTTCCTCCGCCGGGTGGCGGGGCTCTCCCTTAGAGATAGGGTGAGAATCTCTGTCATCCGGGGGGAGCTCAAAGTAAAGCCGCTGCTCCTCCACATCGAGAGGAGCCAGATGAGGTGGTTCGGGCATCTGGTCAGGATGCCACCCGAGCGCCTCCCTAGGGAGGTGTTTAGGGTACGTCCGACCGGTAGGAGGCCACGGGGAAGACCCAGGACACGTTGGGAAGACTATGTCTCCCGGCTGGCATGGGAACGCCTCGGGATCCCCCGGGAGGAGCTGGACGAAGTGGCTGGGGAGAGGGAAGTCTGGGCTTCCCTGCTTAGGCTGCTGCCCCCGCGACCCGACCTCGGATAAGCGGAAGATGGATGGATGGATGGATGGAATATGCTGTTTTTTTTTCAATAAAATACTGGAAAGGATAGAAATGTAGTTTGTCTCTTTTATCCGATTATTAATCGAAGTGATAATCGACAGATTAATCGATTATCAAATTAATCGTTAGTTGCAGCCCTAGTTTTATCAAATAAATGTCCCCCAAAAATGCGACTTATACTCCAGTGCGACTTATATGTTTTTTTCCCTTCTTTATTATGCATTTTCGGCCGGTGCAACTTATACTCTGGAGCGACTTATACTCCGAAAAATACGGTACTATTATATCATTTTTAGACCTATTGTACACTAACAGAAGATGATGAAATTCTAGTGAATATCAGTGCAATCAGGAAGGAAGCGGTCACATGTTCACACATACATTATTGGGAGAGAAGTCCTAAGCACAATAAAACAAAGGTTTAGTGTCACGATTTTAAAAAATGCAGAAGAGAACAGGATGGAATCGCATTAGACTAAATCAGTACTGGCACTGGTGTTCACATTTCTTTTCTTTTTCCCGCAAATCACACCATTGCTACTTTCCCTCTGCGGCCCAATCAGCAGCCAACTAATCCACTTCCTGCCTTGAGAGGCGCGTTACAGGAAGCGGCGTGGGCGGAGGGCGTCCGTGTTCATTGTCCAGGAATGCAGCAAACCCGTCCAGCGGAACAGGAAGCTAAACATTAACCCCTGAGCGCGTCCTGCAAACCGCCCTGAAGACGTGCGGACCTGCGATCAACAGACAAAAGCGCAGGGGATGCTCGCAACGGCGTGTTGGCTCAGATGATAGTCAAATGAGTCATGCGGCGCGCCGATACCGTTAGTTTTCTCAGGTCGGAAACCTCAGCGGAAAGAGCAACTTCATTTTTGGTTGAAGTTTGGCCGCTAACCGCTTCGGGCTTGTTAGCGCAAGGTGATGATGTCTTCCTGTCCTCGGCTTATCACAGGCTCACAATCAGGACGGCACACTAAAACAAAAAGATAGAGGTGCTGCAGCTGCCTGGGATGAGATCGTAAATCCCGATGAAAAACGGCAATTTGAATAACGACAGGTCACATTCTCACACAATTCTTGCAGGAATGCATTGAACTAGCTCAGCTGAAATGGACTTAATGCAAAATAATTAATCATTTTGTGGTAATTAACTGAATCGCATTCGTCAAAGTGAGAGTATTTAAGACTGTCCTTTTTTTGTCTGGTGTGAGAACGGCATCGACTCAAGCAGCATAAACTTGTCGATTCCGTCTACACGTAATTACTGATTCTCTCACAAATACACCGCAAATTAGTCATGGAAGACAGAGTTGTTGTTTTTTTAAGTTTAATTCGACATGTCAACATTTACAACATCCATCCATCCATTTTCTACCGCTTATTCCCTTCGGGGTCGCGGGGGGTGCTGGAGCCTATCTCAGCTACAATCGGACGGAAGGCGGGGTACATGGAGTAGCATGAATTGATTAACGTGGACCCCGACTTAAACAAGTTGAAAAACTTATTGGGGTGTTACCATTTAGTGGTCAATTGTACGGAATATGTACTGTACTGTGCAATCTACTAATAAAAGTCTCAATCAATCAATCAGCTTTGGTGGTTTTTGGATGTTTTTTAGAGGGATTTACAGACACAATATGCCATTACCTACCAGGCACCATCTCATTGCAAAGAAACAAGTCCAAGGCTATTACTAATTCCGCTTTATCCATCCATCCATTTTCTACCGCTTATTCCCTTTGGAGCCTATCTCAGCTACAATCGGGCAGAAGGCGGGGTACGCCCTGGACAAGTCGCCACCTCATCGCAGGGCCAACACAGATAGACAGACAACATTCACACTCACATTCACACACTAGGACCAATTTTAGTTTTGCCAATGATCCTATCCCCAGGTGCATGTCTTTGGAGGTGGGAGGAAGCCGGAGTACCCGGAGGGAACCCACGCAGTCACGGGGAGAACATGCAAACTCCACACAGAAAGATCCCGAGCCCGGGATTGAACCCAGGACTACTCAGGACCTTCGTATTGTGAGGCAGACGCACTAACCCCTCTCCACCGTGCTGCCCAAATGTAATATTTATTCTACAAATTTTTGCAACATTGGAAAACATTAGTAAAACGTAGGCTTCCCAGAGAGTGAGATAACTCCTTGAAATGACTGGCTCAGAATGGCCAAAGGTATAGATGTGTGTGTCCAAGTTTAAGGCAAAGTCAGGCTGTCTTCTTCTAATGGATTTATTACAATCTTTGCACACATAATTCCATTTTCCCATGACAACATATCCAAAAAGGTGTAGGAAGAAGCAGAGCTTATTTAATTATACTCTTGTTCTACTTCATAGCAATTACTGACACATTTGTTCACTTCCCGTTCTCCCTTTGTAACAAAATTCGAATCAATAAACAATAAAATTAGAGTTAGTCATCTTGATTATTTCTTCTCGCTCGATATAGACGACATACGTTATAAATTATATACCAGGGGTCGGGAACCTTTTTGGCTGAGAGAGCCATTAAAGTCAAATATTTTAAAATGCATTTCCGTGAGAGCTTTATAATATTTAACAATGAATACCGTATTTTCCGCACTATTAGCCGCACCTAAAAACCACAAATTTACTCAAAAGCTGACAGTGCGGCTTATAACCCGGTGCGCTTTATATATGGATTAATATTAAGATTCATTTTCATAAAGTTTCGGTCTCGCAACTACGGTAAACAGCCGCCATCTTTTTTCCCCGTAGAAGAGGAAGTGCTTCTTCTTCTACGCAAGCAACCGCCAAGGTAAGCACCCGCCCCCATAGAAGAGGAAGCGCTTCTTCTTCTACTGTAAGCAACCACCCGCCCCCGTAGAAGAAGAAGAAACGCGCGGATATTACGTTTCATTTCCTTTGTGTGTTTACATCTGTAAAGACCACAAAATGGCTCCTACTAAGCAACAGGTTTCCGGTTCATGAAAAGACGCAATCTCTCCATCCGCACACGGACTACTATTTCACAGCAACTGCCTAAAGACTTTCAAGAAAAGCTGGCTACTTTCCGTGCATATTGTAAAAACAAGATAGCTGAAAAAAAGATCCGGCCAGAGAACATTATCAACATGGACGAGGTTCCACTGACTTTTGATATTCCTGTGAACCGCACTGTGGATACAACGGGAGCACGTATGGTGAATATTCGCACCACAGGGAATGAGAAGTCATCCTTCACTGTGGTTCTAGCTTGCCATGCTAATGGCCAGAAACTTCCACCCATGGTGATATTCAAAAGGAAGACCTTGCCAAAAGAGACCTTTCCAGCCGGCGTCATCATAAAAGCTAACTCGAAGGGATGAATGGATGAAGAAAAGATGAGCCAGTGGTTAAGGTAAGTTTACGCGAAGAGGCCGGGTGGCTTTTTTCACGCAGCTCCGTCCATGTTGATATACGACTCCATGCGCGCCCACATCACGCTGGTTTTTAATATATTATTAAAGTTTGACTGACCTATCTGACTGTTTTTTTGACATTCCTTTAGCGCAGTTAGATGCGGCTTATAACACGGGGCGTCTTATAGGTGGACAAAGTTTTGAAATATGCCGTTCATTGAAGGCGCGGCTTATAACCCAGGGCGGCTTATGGTGCGGAAAATACGGTACAACTAAATGCGTGCATTTTTAAGTAAGACCAACATTTTTAGAGTATAATAAGTCTCTTACCTTACCATTAATGCGACTTCTGGTGCTGCATGGTTTTGCTGATGACTTGGTAGTCTGGTTGATACGTGGTTATTTTTAACACCGGGATTACCAGCAGAAATATTCCTTACTTATCGTGTTAAGCAGTGTCAGCTAAGATTTATCTGAGAGCCAGATGCAGTCATCAAAACAGCCATAGGTTCCCTACCCCTGTTATATACATTGGGCCGACAATAAGAGTTCTATCGAAACATCGCGATAATGCATGTTGACACATTCTGGCTGTGTCCCGCAAACTAGGCAACGACAAGCCAACAAACGCGATGTAGCATTTCTTGCTGGCGGCTAACGTCCCTCCACAGTGCAAAGCCACTTCTAAGTCAATAATATTCGCCTCCTTGGCGGCAAACAGACTGAGTTTCTTAAAAATACTATCCCTGGAGGACGAGGAATAGCTAAAGATGCTACACTACACATCGTAGAAGGATATGCTCACCGCTAATCGCAAGCTTAGAGCACTTGAATGTAAACAAAGGTGGGTGGATTGATACACATATTGACAGTAACGATACAAAGTATGCAATCAGTATACATTTGAAACCGGTGGTTAGACGATATTTTTGACTATGAAAAAATCTTGTTGTTTATGTTGTTGTTTACAAACTCAGGAAATTAGTCCCTGAATTTATTGGGCTTTAAGGGCAAATACGAGATAATTTAAATCAGAGCCAATAGTAGGACACAATTAACCAAAATATTGATATTGTCGCACTGTTTTTGTATGGTAATAATTAGGGATGTCCGATAATGGCTTTTTGCCGATATCCGATATTGTCCAACTCTTTAATTACCGATACCGATATCAACCGATATATACAGTCGTGGAATCAACACATTATAATGCCTAATTTGGACAACCAGGTATGGTGAAGATAAGGTACTTTAAAAAAAATAAAATAAAATAAAATAAGATAAATAAATTAAAAAAAAATTCTTGAATAAAAAAGAAAGTAAAACAATATAAAAACAGTTAAATTGAAACTAGTAATTAATGAAAATGTGTAAAATTAACTGTTAAAGGTTAGTACTATTAGTGGACCAGCAGCACGCACAATCATGTGTGCTTACGGACTGTATCCCTTGCAGACTGTATTGATATATATTGATATATAATGTAGAAACCACAATATTAATAACAGAAAGAAACAACCCTTTTGTGTGAATGAGTGTAAATGGGGGAGGAAGTTTTTTTGGGTTGGTGCACTAACTGTAAGTGTATCTTGTGTTTTTTATGTTGATTAAAAAAAATAAAATAAAAAAAACGACACCGATAATAAAAAAAACGATACCGATAATTTCCGATATTACATTTTAACGTATTTATCGGACGATATTATCGGACATCTCTAGTAATAATTCAATGATCTTGAAAATTTTAAGTATGAACATTGCCCAAAAAGTGTTGTATCGCCCAAAACTAATGTATTGAAACAACAGAAGAATAAGTGCTTTAAATGTGCTTTATAAATAAAGTTGATTTGATTTGATTTGACTTATAACAGAAGTGTAGATAGAAACATGTTAGAACAGAAAATAACCAGATATCAACAGTACATTTTTAAGTAAAATAATACAACAGCATACCTGCCAACTTTTGAAATCAGAAAAACCTAGTAGCCAGGGTCCAGGGGCCACAGGCCCCCGGTAGGTCCAGGACAAAGTCCTGGTGGGGGGTTCAGGCTTCGCCCACCGACGCAAAATGATTATTAGCATTTAGACAGGTTAAAATGTTGCTAAAACCATCACTTTTCTATCAGTCACAGTGACTTTTTAAAACAAAAATATTACAGAAAAAATCATATGGGTTGATTGACATGTTTATTCTGTAAGCTAACTTCAATAGTTTGAAATTATTTTGACAGTTAATGCCAGTTATCCTGTCAACCTTTCACAAGACTTCAATTTGTTAATTGAAAGTATAAACAGTATAAACACTTTTTACAGTAAACAAATGGTAAAACAGTACTAAACAATTCCATTAAAAAAAAAAAATTGGTGTCATTATTAACTTTCTGTCCAAGCTTGTATAATCTACTGCCTTGTTCAATTGTGAAAAATATTCTGTGCCTAAAATTCACATTTCTATCACAATTATCATACTGTAAACATGGTAAGCTAACTTCATTAAAATTAATAGTCCTGTCAATAGCATGGAATTACAATTCAAATGTAGTTTTTTTGTAAGCCTTTCAAAAGAATTCAAAATATGAAAAATTAATGAAAATGAATTTAAGCCATCAGACACTTGAAAAGTGGCACATCACATCTCTAATGTAATCATTTTAACTTTTTAACAGAAATAGCACTGCAAAAATATTAAGGACATACTTCTGTATTTTGGTAGTTATGCTGTCAACATTTAACAAGATTTCTTCAACTTGGACTTGAAAGCATAAATAGTATAAACACTTTTAACAGTATAACAGTACTAAACAATTCCAATAGATAACATTGGTGGCATTACCTTTTTGTGGCTAAAATCCAAATGTATTCTATCAGATTGATCATACTGCAAAAATGATATGGTAACTTTATGATAAGTTTACTTGAAGTGGCATAAAACACTGAATGTGATTGTTCCTATAACCCCTTTGTTTCAAATGTTTGTTCCACTTGTGGCAGTCGGGCACCAGCATACCGTCTTTGACAACTTGAAGTGGCATAAAACACTGAAAGTGATTGTTCCTATAACCCCTTTGTTTTAAATGTTTTATGCCACTTCAAGTTGTCAAAGACGTGCTGTGAAATACAGCCGACAGGATTGCGCACCAAACACGAAGCAAGGCCAAAGCGCATGCATGGTGCAGGAGAACAAAGGACTTCTTTCATTTAAGGTTTGTGATAAACCATCAAACTCATTCGTTAAAAGGACTCTATAGTAATATAAAGTGAGTTTTTCTGGACATTATCATTCAAGAAAAGTTTATTTTTGGGACTGCGATCACCGCGTAATGATTTTTAAAGGTTGCATTACAAACATTTAACTGTCCCATGTGATCAGCCAGTGCGATTGGAAGTCCATGCTCAATTATTGCCTCCGTAAATAAAACTTCGGCATTTATCACATCCAAAGAATCTGTTTGGGCGACGAAAAACGTTGAAAGTTTTCCACTTGTATCGCTAGCAACGGCATTAGACTTGTGTTTTTTTGTCCCAACGTGGTCTTTTACATCGCTAATTCCTCCGTGTCTGATCGAAAAATCTTGGTGCAATTCGCGTAGTTTTCACCCTTTTTTTTTTTTTAAATTAATGAAAAACCGTATTTTTTATCACTGCAACCGTAACCCGGAATAGGTTGATGAAAACCGTACTAATTACGGGAAAACCGGAGTAGTTGGCAGGTATGCAACAGGAAATGACACAATTTGTTACCACATTAGTAGCCTTTCTACCCCAATTATCTTGAGAGGATGTCTCACTCTGCTGGGAGTTGTCCGCACCAAACAAAGTGACTTCATGACTGCTACTATGTCCCAAGGTGAAATATTTGCCAAATGAAGCAACACGATACTTGGAATAGGACACTGATTGACTGACAGCAGCATACAGGCTTCAACTCATTGACTGGAGCTGGTAAATAATTTTTTAAAACACGTATGGATTTTTACAAAGGTTCTCCCAATGTTGAGACGATTATGGACAGAGCCAGCACAGACATTTTCCATATTGGTCAACAGCTTTTGTTAAACTTTAACATTAAGTCGGTCAACTTTGGAAAAATGACAAATGAAGGTCCTCATGCCGGTGTGTCCAAAGTCCAATCTGAGGGTTTGGGGGGCATTTGCAGCCCCCCCGGCATGGTCTGTGGACCTCTACCGGTCTATGACGCATTTGCTACCGGGCCGCGCAGAAACAATAAATACTTTATAAACGACCGCATTTTCTCAAACGTAAAGGTAAACAGCACTTTTTGGGGCATTTTTCCCATCATTCACAATCCTCATGTGAGACAAGCACACACCTTTTTTTTTTTAATGCATTCTAAATGCTAGCAAGAGTCAGCGAACAATGGAGTCTAAAAAAGATGCAAAAACAGCCATCAACATTTTATATATACACACTGCAAGTATACATGTAATGTAGCGACATTCATAATAAAATGTAATATTTACATATTTTGCCCATTTTAAACATACTGCGGTCCATTAAAGTTAAAGTTAAAGTACCAATGATTGTCACACACACACTAGGTGTGGCGAAATTATTCTCTGCATTTGACCCATCACCCTTGATCACCCCCTGGGAGGTGAGGGGAGCAGTGGGCAGCAGCAGTGGCCGCGCCCGGGAATCATTTTTCGTGATTTAACCCCCAATTCCAACCCTTGATGCTGAGTGCCCAGCAGGGAGGTAATGGGTCCCATTTTTATAGTCTTTGGTATGACTAATAATAATTTCACAGACGCAACCACGTTTGCTTTTCCCCATCAACAACAACAACACTACTAATCATTGCAGACTTCATGAGAGACGACAAAGATTACTTTGGGGCAAATGCTGATCCACAACCTTATATTTTTGAGCCTGAATGTACGGAGGATAAGCAACAATTTTTAGAAGCTGAGTGATAAGCATATCCAGCAGGTAGCACTATTGCTGAGTGCTAAACAAGAAATAAACTACGAACATAATAAAACAATACATTTCAGCTCTCACTGGGATACTTACCGTATTTTCCGCACTATTAGCCGCACCTAAAAACCACAAATTTACTCAAAAGCTGACAGTGCGGCTTATAACCCGGTGCGCTTTATATATGGATTAATATTAAGATTCATTTTCATAAAGTTTAGGTCTCGCAACTACGGTAAACAGCCGCCATCTTTTTTCCCCGTAGAAGAGGAAGTGCTTCTTCTTCTACGCAAGCAACCGCCAAGGTAAGCACCCGCCCCCATAGAAGAGGAAGCGCTTCTTCTACTGTAAGCAACCACCCGCCCCCGTAGAAGAAGAAGAAGCGCGCGGATATTACGTTTCATTTCCTTTGTGTGTTTACATCTGTAAAGACCACAAAATGGCTCCTACTAAGCGACAGGTTTCCGGTTCATGAAAAGACGCAATCTCTCCATCCGCACACGGACTACTATTTCACAGCAACTGCCTAAAGACTTTCAAGAAAAGCTGGCTACTTTCCGTGCATATTGTAAAAACAAGATAGCTGAAAAAAAGATCCGGCCAGAGAACATTATCAACATGGACGAGGTTCCACTGACTTTTGATATTCCTGTGAACCGCACTGTGGATACAACAGGAGCACGTACGGTGAATATTCGCACCACAGGGAATGAGAAGTCGTCCTTCACTGTGGTTCTAGCTTGCCATGCTAATGGCCAGAAACTTCCACCCATGGTGATATTCAAAAGGAAGACCTTGCCAAAAGAGACCTTTCCAGCCGGCGTCATCATAAAAGCTAACTCGAAGGGATGGATGGATGAAGAAAAGATGAGCGAGTGGTTAAGGGAAGTTTACGCGAAGAGGCCGGGTGGCTTTTTTCACGCAGCTCCGTCCATGTTGATATACGACTCCATGCGCGCCCACATCACGCTGGTTTTTAATATATTATTAAAGTTTGACTGACCTATCTGACTGTTTTTTTGACATTCCCTTTAGCGCAGTTAGATGCGGCTTATAACACGGGGCGGCTTATAGGTGGACAAAGTTTTGAAATATGCCGTTCATTGAAGGCGCGGCTTATAACCCAGGGCGGCTTATGGTGCGGAAAATACAGTAGATGAAAAATGTATCCTAAATCTCACGCAGCCTTAAAAGAAAACAAAGAAAAAGATAGTTGTATTGTGTCTTTCTTGCCATCTGCGGGTCTAAGTTGAATGTCGAAGTTGACCAACTCGGTTTATGGCCACAACCTTCTACTATACAAGTGAGAGGCATGATTTATAATCTAGAATGAACTTTCACCAACTCAGAGGCGACGCAGCAGCTCAGTGTGTCAATAGCAGCATAAGCTAGTTAACTCTCTGTGATCACGGCGCCGCTAAAAGTAGATCCTCGGTGTTAGCGCTTCTAATAACAATACCGCTGATACTTGGTTAATATGCAGGTAACAAGATGTAAATGGAGTAGCATGAATTGATTAACGTGGATCCCGACTTAAACGAGTTGAAAAACTTATTGGGGTTTTACCATTTAGTGGTCAATTGTACGGAATATGTACTGTACTGTGCAATCTACTAATAAAAGTCTCAATCAATCAATCAGCTTTGGTGGTTTTTGGATGTTTTTTTAGAGGGATTTACAGACACAATATGCCATTACCTACCAGGCACCATCTCATTGCAAAGAAACAAGTCCAAGGCTATTACTAATTCGGCTTTATCCATCCATCCATTTTCTACCGCTTATTCCCTTTGGGAGCTCATCTCAGCTACAATCGGGCAGAAGGCTGGGTACGCCCTGGACAAGTCGCCACCTCATCGCAGGGCCAACACAGATAGACAGACAACATTCACACTCACATTCACACACTAGGGACCATTTAGTGTTGCCAATCAACCTATCCCGAGGTGCATGTCTTTGGAGGTGGGAAGAAGCCGGAGTACCCGGAGGGAACCCACGCAGTCACGGGGAGAACATGCAAACTCCACACAGAAAGATCCCGAGGCCGGGATTGAACTTACGACTCCTCAGGACCTTCGTATTGTGAGGCCAACGCACTAACCCCTCTATCACCGTGCTGCCAATTCCGCTTTATGGTTAGTTTAGTTTATTTTTCATGGACTTAATTTTGCTGTATTTATCTGCCACGTGTGTAAGGCCGGTCCGTAAAAAATAATGCAAACATTAAACCGGTCCTGGTGCAAAAAAAATAGGCGACCCCTACAGTATTCTAAAGAAAAAATTAAACACGGCCTCACATCAACAAATCCAAATCATTTGCATTTATTTTTATTTGGTGTGCACTAGGGATGTCCCGATCCAGGTTTTTGCACTTCCGATCCGATACCGATATTGTTTTTGCATTTCCGATCCGATACCGATACTGACCGATACCGATACTGACCGATACTGGCCTATCCGAGCATGTATTAAAGTTTAAAGTTATTTAGCCTACTTAGTTGTCAGAATCATGTTGAAAAGGGTTTTAGTACTCTTGATAACAACTAGCCAGCTGAATTAGGGGAGTTTGAATAATACACAATGGTTGGTAACAAGAAACTGACCTATTTATTCAAGGATAAACACAAAATAGACAAAATTATACATGACAAACAGAAATGGCATCATTGAACTAGGGCTGGGCGATATGGCCTTTTTTTAATATTGCGATATTTTAAGGCCATATTGCGATACACGATATATATCTCGATATTTTGCCTTAGCCTTGAATGAACACTTGATGCATATAATCACAGCAGTATGATGATTCTATGTGTTTTGATTGATTGATTGAGACTTTTATTAGTAGGTTGCACAGTGAAGTACATATTCCGTACAATTGACCACTAAATGGTAACACCCCAATAAGTTTTTCAACTTGTTTAAGTCGGGGTCCACTTAAATTGATTCATGATACAGATATATACTATCAGATATATACTATCATCATAATACAGTCATCACACAAGATAATCACATTGAATTATTTACATTATTTATAATCCAGGGTGTGGAGGGGGGCGCCGGATGTAAGTGTCAAAAAGACAGCCAAAAGAGTTTGATATGAGAATAAATCTAAAGTTAAAATATAGGGTAGAAATGCACCCATTTGCAGGAAATGTAGTCTTGATTTTCAACATTTTCTTTCAAGGCTTGCATGTCTACATTAAAACATTCTTCTTCATACTGCATTAATATATGCTACTTTTAAACTTTCATGCAGAGAAGGAAATCACAACTAACAAAATCACTAATTTTTTCATACGGTGTTGATGTGAAAATTTTTGCCTCTGCATTTTGATGGTGTGAATGTGTGGCACCGAATGGAGATAAGCGTCTCGACAGACGTCACAATATTTGAACAATGATGACGAAAACTGTTTTCTCTGTCGTGTCCGTGTGGCGAAAATTGTTATGCGCTTATTTTTTAATTGATTTTGTGCGTGGCATAGATTTGCTATGCGGAGAGGACGCTTAAACAGTGCGCAATTGCACAGGCGAGCACCTTAGAGGGAGCGTTGCTCGCACTGCTGCGCTAGCATCACAGCTAACGTTAGCCATGCTGCTACCTCTCTGCTCGGGGAGGACGTATACGTATGTGACGTATGACGTGACAGTATGTGACGTGTGTCGTGACAGTATGTGACGTGTGTAAGAAGGTGCACTTGCTGTCTGTGAGAGGGAGACACAGGAAAGAGTGAGAAGAGCCTGTCATGTAATGCCAGCAGCTAAAAGCAACTGCGTGAGAATTCACAGACCTGTGGATGTGTTGAAGGTGTGCTGGAAAATGCGGAACGGAAATTACGGAGAAGCAGAAAAGTGGAATGTATTATTTAAATCGGTGCGTTGGAAAACACGGACCGTAGTTTTTTTTTAAACTGGATCTGGATCGGCATTTTCCCATGCCTTGCCAATACGCAATTTTAGGCAAATATTGGCAGCCGATCCGATCCAAATATCGGATCGGGACATCCCTAGTGTGCACGATAATACCAAACAGATAATCATGGGGCTGATATGAGGAATTATGACATCATGACCAATAAATCAGATGATAAAACAATAACTCTGTTAAAGTGAGAAAATCAAGCACACTTTTTTTTTTATCCCCCAGTTTGTGACATTTTCCATTCTATTTTCACCGGGGCAAAAAACATCAGCCACCTGTAAGATTGTGTATAAAGTACAGTTAAATCTATATCTAAAAAAATATTACACATCGGTATCGGGCTTGAGAATCAGGAATTTCTCTATCAGCTTGAAAAAAATATATATATTGCGCATCCCTACTTTTTTTTTTTACTTTCAAGAAAACAGTCTTCATTGAATAAGTCAGTGTCACTTATTTCACTACCATCATTACCCACTTGTGTGTGTTTGTGTGTGGGCGCGCGATGGGAGCATTTTCCCACAGTTCCAATCAGCAGCTTGGCAAGCCCACTGGGAGCTGCGAGTGCAAAGCATCAGATGTTTGTGCTGGCCTTTTATTAAAACCGCTGGCTGAGTGCTTCCAGAGCCCCGCACTAAGACTGTTGCGTTGCTCACGTCACACCGGAGGACCCGCAGATCGCCGCCCCGAGGCAAATCAGCGCCCAGCTTTGCGTGTCAACAGACAAGATACAACCTTCTTCCGTTGAAGCAAACCAGGCTCATCAAGCCGACATGTCAAACTAGTTGAGGAAGTTGTTGGCTGTGAAAAGAGAAGTCATTACTTCGTGTATCAAAGGCTTGTTTTAAACTTAGTCACCAGAAGAGGACTCTGACTCAGTTTCATGACGAGGTGTGGCATTTTTACTCACTTCCTTTGATAAAAGCAGCCAGAAGTTGGGGTGGTGATTACAAGTTTTGTTTATAATAGCGTTTTAAACGAGACATTCTTTTTTTTTTTACGATGCCAATGTTGATGCTCGTGCCAACTCCAGTCAAAGAGGACAGCTGCTCGCAAATGCTGCATTTGAGGCCTAAAAATTGACCATGGTTCATGGGGCTGTGACTCTTTAGGTACCACACGATTCAATTCAATTCAGATTCAGAAACTATTCAAAATTATTACATTTTTAATAGCGTTGGGTGCCAGTTCTATGATTGACTACATTCCTCTATAAAATAAACAGCTCTGATCTTTTTTTATATATTACTTAAAAAGAAACCAGCTTTGTTTAACCAAATGCTATCCAAACAACTAATATAGTCAAATACAAATAAGACAAAAAGAGAAGTATCCAACACTTCTCTTTTCTCAAGTAAAATTGTACAGCAGATATGGGCATCTACATCAACAATATGATTGCCTAGGTCAGGGGTCGGCAACCCGCGGCTCTTTGATCACTCTGATGCGGCTCAGCTGCATACTCGTTCGGTGCACCTCCGTTCCGAACCGAAACCCCCGTACCGAAACGGTTCAATACAAATACACGTACCGTTACACCCTTAGTAGCACATCAACATGTGTAAATGTTCTTTGATGTAGTTTTCAAAAAATAAAAGAGATACCTTTGCGAAACATTATAACATTTATATTCAAGTTCAAAGTATTGATATTTATTGTACCAGTTGAGAAGAGCGATGTGAAAAATTCTGAAAAATCTTTTGACCTTGCCTTTTAAAATATTCAGAATCGAGAATTGTTGGGAAGCAGAATTGAAACGAGGAATCGGACCTGGAATCGTCCAAGTTCAAACAATGCCAAAGCCTATTTACTGGGGATCTGACTTGCACATCTTGGCTAGCATAGTTTTGTCCCAACGTCACAAAGTGTTTTATTTGAGGCATGCATAACAGGTATGTTAGTCACACATTGTTAGCATTGCGCTACATTCACAGTGTGTGGTGAACAGTGCAGCAGGTGAACATTAGAGCTGACAGACTAGGGGGGGGGGAAAAAACCACAGCGTGAATTAGCATGCATGCTTGCGGCGTGAGTGAGCGCTTGCGGTATGAGAAGCACGACACACTACTGCACAGCCTCTCACACGCCCCGGACAGCGTTGCGCGCAGGGTCAAAGGGCATCTCTGCCCAAGAAGACCGAGGAGGCGAATAAAAACACAGCAGGGCTCTGGGTGTGAAAATGTGGCTCGACTGGAGTTTCAGGCCGGCCCAGTTGCCCGGCAGCCGACAGAATCGTCACGGTAACAGACTCTTCCTGCTCCTCCTCCTGCCTCCGCCTCCTCCTCCACCCGCCTTGCGAGCTTTTACCTTATAAGGCAACGCACCAAGCTGCCTGTCACTATGACGATGGTGATGTAAGAAGGCAACAACTGCCCCCACCCCTCTTAACAACTTTCAAGGTGACAGTGCGGTTCAACTTCCTGACCGATCACTTTGTGTGTTCGATCACTTAGGTGCAAGGCGACACCACCAACGAAACACACCACGGAGGACACTCAAAGAGGTGCACGGGAAGTGGAGTTGAATCCAAAACAAGATAAAAGTCCTGTCGCCTTCTTCCTGTTTCCTCTGTGCTCACATTGAACACAAGTGGCTCGAAGGGAGTGTCCACAAACACCTATTGAGGGACTCTTAAAAAAGAAGACATGAGTCAAAATAGCAGACCTTTGGTAAGAGTGCCCTATTGTTTCATATGTGATACAATCGAGGGAGAAAAGAACTCGAAAGAATGCAGCGAGTCGTTAGCGGGAAGGAGTTGTACAAGTCCAGAGAGGCTCCCAACCAGGAGCAAGAGTTTCCGCTTGTTGATGACCCATAGAAAAAGAAACACACACACTCGGACAAGCTCGGTCACACATTCCAGAGTGCGCACGGACACGCAACTTCCCCCCTCTTTATGGCTTCATGGTTCTCTGGCGTATGCGCACACACACACACACACACACACACACACACACTTAACAAAGCAAATCTCCATGCAAATGAACATCGAGCTGTGTGTCGCTCTGACAGTTAGGTGGCCAGAGAGTAAGGCTGAAACGACGCGTCGACGTAGTCGACGTCATCGGTTACGTAAATACGTCGACGCCGTTTTTGTGCGTCGGCGCGTCGCATATTTACGTCACACTACTGTCATGGCGGAGCGCAAAGCAGACGATGCGAGCGAGGGGAAAAAAACCCGCCAAAAGTCGTCAAAAGTGTGGGAGTATTTCAATTGTACGCACACTGTGTCGAGCGGAAATGGCCTATCATAGCAGCACAACGGCTATGAACGAACATTTGAAAAGAAAACCCCCGACAGCGTTCTTGCCATCACCATCAACAAGTCAATCGTCCGCGTGCGTATACGTTGTCATTATTACACAAAAACATGAATGTGTCATTTGTATCTGCGTTGTAAATTCATAAACTAAAGCACCGTTTCGCTCTGAGAGGCGCGTTTGGCGTGCCTGTTCAGTGTTTACAAAGACGCGCTCCTCTTTAACGCTGTGGAGAGGCGGCGGCGGCCAGCGGCCAGCGAGCGGCGAGGCGGGGCGCGCCGGGAGCGACGCCGCAATCGTGCCCAGGTGCGCGATCCGCGCAGTTGGAAGAGAAAAGACTTTGTGTAAAATTAAAAGATTGTAAACCTGGCAAAGCCGTCTGGCGTTCAGTCTGTCGGTCCTGAAAGAACCCCACGGCACAAGACGTGTCACAAACGCTAACGTTAATTAGTTGTGCAAATACCTTTTACAACATTAACAGTTACATATACTATGTACAAACGAACAATTAACTTTCACTTTAATCATACTATCATTGTTGTGTTATTAAGCAAAATAAGCAATACTTTTACTTTTGTTGAAATGTTTACACTGTACACTTTTTTGTATTGGATGTTTAGCTTTATTTTTGCACATTTTAGCAAATAAGCAATACTTTTACTTTTGTTGAAATGTTTACACTTGTTACAGAATATTTCCATTTTGCACTTTTTTGTATTGGATGTTTATCTTTATTTTTGCACATTTTAAAGCAAAATAAGCAATACTTTTACTTTTGAAATGCTTATACTATTGCAGAATATTAAGATTTGCACTGGATGTTTACTTTTATATTTGCACATTAAAAAGCAAATAAGCTACTTTTAATTTTGTTAAATGTTAAAAGTTTTAAATGTTTACATTGTTACAGAATATTTTGTCATGTTGTTGTCAATGTTGACTGAGTGGCCATACTTTTTTTTTTGTAAATAAAAGCCATGCCTTTTGAAAAAACTGGCCTACATTTATTTTTTCCTCTTCATTTTAAATTAAAAAAAAAAATCGGTAAAAGGAAAAATAATCTATAGATTAATCGAAAAAATAATCTATAGATTAACCGATTAATCGAAAAAATAATCTATAGATTAATCGATAGAAAAATAATCGTTAGCTGCAGCCCTACCAGAGAGTAGAGATGGGTACCAAATCCAGTAGTTTTTTTGGCACTGACCGAATCCCGCCGGTCCTACCGGGCACCGATACAGGTAAAATCCAACGGTGCCATGTTACGATACCTGGGTTGTGCGTGATGTCACATTTCGTTGCAGACACAGCCAGCTCTAACTAGGGATGTGGCCATAAACGTCTTAACGATAACCGCAGTAACACTCCCGGTAGTTACTGTTACCGTTTTTTTAATAAAATGGTCGAAAAATTGTGATTGATAACTGCACTTAAATAAAGTCATGGACTAACTGGCGCTAGTTCGCCAGCTTGTATGCTAACATGAAAACAAGAGACATTGATGTCTTTCCCCGTGAAGAAATGACATACAATCAATCTTAACTTGTGTAAACACATTACTGTCTAAAAGAAGATACTCAATTGTGCACATCGAACCTACAAGCTGTGCTGCATTGCACAGAATGATCGATTCGAGAAAGACGAGACGGAGGTATTTTTGTAAGGTGCGTTCAAGGACCGCTGAAAGTAGTAGAGTAAAAGAGTACGACAACCAAAAGAGATTTTATTTGCAATGCACTTTTCTTTTAAATTAATCTGAAAGTGCTACAGTAGAAACAAATTTGTAAACCAATCAAAGCTTAGTCATTAAAACAGATAAAGTACTAAGACTAAAACACTATCTGTGAAGCATAGGAAACACAAAACATGGAAAATAGTCACCGTATTTTTCGGAGTATAAGTCGCACCGGCCGAAAATGCATAATAAAGAAGGAAAAAAACATAAGTCACATTTTTGGGGGAAATGTATTTGATAAAAGCCAACACCAAGAATAGACATTTGAAAGGCAATTTAAAATAAATAAAGAATAGTGAACAACAGGCTGAATAAGTGTACGTTATATGAGGCATAAATAACCAACTGGTATGTTAACGTAACATATTATGGTAAGAGTCATTCAAATAACTATAACATATAGAACATGCTATACGTTTACCAAACAATCTGTCACTCCTAATCGCTAAATCCCATGAAATCTTATACGTCTAGTCTCTTACGTGAATGAGCTAAATAATATTATTTGATATTTTACGCTAATGTGTTAATAATTTCACACATAAGTCGCTCCTGAGTATAAGTCGCACCCCCGGCCAAACTGTGAAAAAAACTGCGACTTATAGTCCGAAAAATACGGTAGTTATTTTTTTTTAAATCGAAAAATTTCAGTGTGTGTATAAGTACTTTGTGAGCACATATTGTAATTATAATAATGGCGATAATTTTGGTCACAATGGCAGCACGGTGAAAGAGCGGTTAGTGCGTCTGCCTCACAATACGAAGGTTCTGGGTTCGATCCTGCGCTCAGGATCTTTCTGTGTGGAGTTTGCATGTTCTCCCCGTGACTGCGTGGGTTCCTTCCGGGTACTCCGGCTCCCTCCCACCTCCAAAGACATGCACCTGGGGATAGGTTGATTGGCAACACTGAAAAATTGGCTCTAGTGTGTGAATGTGAGTGTGAATGTTGTCTGTCCGAGAGCGAATAATAGAAAGGCGTTTAATTCGCCAAAATTCACCCATTTATAATTCGGAAATCGGTTACAAAAATATATGGTCTTTTTTTCTGCAACATCAAGGTATATATTGACGCTTACATAGGTCTGGTGATAATGTTCCCCTTTAATGACCTGCGGAAAGTCTGAATTAATATTTATTAACACACAAAAACTACCAAAAAATTGGTACTGTTGAGTACCGGTATCTATTCCCAGGTACCAAGAATTGGTACCCACCCCTACCAGACTTAACAAGACATTACGGACAATTTTACTCTTCCAACTTTGTGAGAACTTATAAGGTCTATAAATGCATGCTTGGATGAATTTGCTGTGGAAGAATAGGAATCAGTGGCCTCTGACCTCACAAATAGGCAAGACGTCCGCACAGAAACACCCTCGAAATCTTGGAAGTTGTTTGAACTGCAAAGAGGCGACCAACTCCACATTTTCTCCACTTTTCACTTCTGCGAGTGGCCCAATACTTTTGTCTACGCCGCGTGGAGTCATCAAACAGTTGGAGGGGAAATGAGCTCTCATTCAAGCCGGTTAATGAATACCTCCTCCTCCTTTTTTCACCTTGAAGTGTGCTCGCTATTAAACAGCTGGGGAATAAATACAATCGTAATAATCATTCAAAAATAGAACGGGGAAGGGCAACACCGTGTGTTGTGTGCTGCAGTAGTGGGAAAACAAAATTGCTGGTCAAACCTAAACCAGTCTGTTTGAAAGCAGCGATCTTCGTGCCCCAGATACAGAAGCAACCCCCCCCCCCCCCCCCAGCTTGGGCCCCTCAGGGTGGAGGGCTCATCATGGCGGATGCACGGTCTAAAAGGGGCGGGATCCCTGCTCCAAATCTGTGTAATCCCTTTAAAATGACTTTAATAGGACTCCCCCAACATGCTACTGCATTGTAAGAGTCAGTGCACGTCTGATGCCCTCCTCATGTCGTCCACAAAAAACATTATCTTCATTTACATATCTGATGCATTAAATCCTGATAATCAATATCTAGAGCGCATTTATTGCCGTTTAACTTCAGAGCAAAACTGTTGAGATAGGGTTAAAAACTAAAACTTTGTTTGAAAAGCAACATTGTTGTGCATTCTGGAAAAAAAGACCAGTTTTGGAGCAGCAGTTGTGTTCAGATCACCAAGCTGCTTCGGGGCTGTTGCTAAGCAACCTAATATTACAGCGTCTTATTTCGAGTCGCATCTCAGTTGCTGAAGTCCATGGAATGACCGAGTGGCCGACCGATGGACTAATGGATCGTTTGTTAGCAATCATTTGGCTAGTCCTGCAGATACTTAGCTTATTAATCAAGACATTAGCATCGTGGTTAAAACTAGGAATGTTTGGAGACACCGCGCAAAAGGTGTTGTGAAAAAGACAAAAATAGCCGATCGACGTAGGGGCGCGAACATAGCGTCTGCTGTGGAATCCAAAGTCTCCGCGTTGTCACGGAGGTGCGAGCAGAACCAGAACTGAAGCGTGGCGGAGCCCCAGCGGAGTAGCGCGGACCACGCCGACGCCGCCACTGGAAATGACAACACCGCGAGTCAGACGGGGGCCAACAGTGTCGTCTTTGTTACCTAAATAATCCCCCACAGGCCAGCTTTGATTGGATCAGACAGAATGGGAGGCTCGTGGCCCACGGCGGGCGACTTCGCTGACCCAAATTAAGACTAAAAACATGGCAGACAACTTTCCAGCACAGCAGCAGCTTGGGCCATCAACAGTTTTTAAAACAACCGTGACGATATGTCCAGACGGTGAGACGGAGTCAATAGTTGAGACAAATTGTCCTCTTATATGTCCCTAAACCTCACTGTCACATCAGCATACCTGCCAACTTTTGAAATCAGAAAAACCTAGTAGCCAGGGTCCAGGGGTTGCAGGCCCCCGGTAGGTCCAGGGCAAAGTCCTGGTGGGGGGTTCAGGCTTCGCCCCCCGACGCAAAATGATTATTAGCATTCAGACAGGTTAAAATGTTGCTAAAACTATCACTTTTCTATCAGTCACAGTGACTTTTCAAAACAAAAATATTACAGCAAAAATCATATGGGTTGATTGACATGTTTATTCTGTAAGCTAACTTCAATAGTTTGAAATTATTTTGACAGTTAATGCCAGTTATCCTGTCAACCTTTCACAAGACTTCAATTTGTTAATTGAAAGTATAAACAGTATAAACACTTTTTACAGTAAACAAATGGTAAAACAGTACTAAACAATTCCATTAAAAAAAAATTTGCTGTCATTATTAACTTTCTGTCCAAGCTTGTATAATCTACTGCCTTGTTCAATTGTAAAAAATATTCTGTGCCTAAAATTCACATTTCTATCACAATTATCATACTGTAAACATGGTAAGCTAACTTCATTAAAATTAATAGTCCTGTCAATAGCATGGAATTACAATTCAAATGTAGTTTTTTTGTAAGCCTTTCAAAAGAATTCAAAATATGAAAAATTAATGAAAATTAATTTAAGCCATCAGACACTTGAAAAGTGGCACATCACATCTCTAATGTAATCATTTGAACTTTTCAACAGAAATAGCACTGCAAAAATATTAAGGACATACTTCTGTATTTTGGTAGTTATGCTGTCAACATTTAACAAGATTTCTTCAACTTGGACTTGAAAGCATAAATAGTATAAACACTTTTAACAGTATAACAGTACTAAACAATTCCAATAGATAACATTGGTGGCATTACCTTTTTGTGGCTAAAATCCAAATGTATCCAAAGAATCTGTTTGGGCGACGAAAAACGTTGAAAGTTTTCCACTTGTATCGCTAGCAACGGCATTAGACTTGTGTTTTTTTGTCCCAACGTGGTCTTTTACATCGCTAATTCCTCCGTGTCCGATCGAAAAATCTTGTCTGCACAATGTGCAATTCCGTAGTTTTCACCCTTTTTGGAACGGATAATTATTCCCGGATAGGCTTTTGAATATTCTTCACGGAATGACTGCAGTTTTCTTTTCGGTTTAAGACTCGTTTGCGATTTTTCTCCGGCTGATTCCATGATCGTTCGCTCGTTTGGAAACAATGGCAACTGGTGCCTCGTGCTTGGCAGCGGTGCTATAAATAGCCTCGCGCATGGCATTCGGAATGGCTCGATAGGAAGTTACGGGAAGCAGTGTCGATTGTCATTGTTGTTACGCGATTTCGTGAATAAAACTTTAAAAAAAAAAAAAAAAATTTAATTAATGAAAAACCGTATTTTTTATCACTGCAACCGTAACCCGGAATAGGTTGATGAAAACCGTACTAATTACGGGAAAACCGGAGTAGTTGGCAGGTATGCATCAGCACCGTGTAGCTTCTAAAACAGGGGTATCAAACTTGTTCTCACTGAGAGCCACATTTTTTATTAATGGCTGCCCTTAAAAAGGGCCACATGTAACGTTGAATAATGATTTAATATAAATGTATAAGGATTTTCCTCATATTATTCGTAACTTAACATACTTGTATCTCAAAACAATATATTCCCTATTTAAATAAAATACATATCAATTTGTCCATTTGGAGCCCCCCAAAACACCACAATTTTGTACAAGTAACATGCTTTTTAATTAGAAAAATGTACTTTTATTTAAGAAATATTGGATAAAAACAATACAATAGAATGTAGTACAAACAAGGAAAGTACTGTTTTATGAAGTGATGTAATAAAACGAACATCATGGACTTCTACAGTATCTTCTACGAACTGCTACTCCATTGAAATAAATATAATAGATATTATAAAATAATATTATAGAATAGATACATGCCCTCCGTTTAAAATCATATTTTAATGCCCTTAGTTGGTGTTGTTATAGTCTTTATTGAGTAGGGCTGGGCGATATGACTGAAAACTGTACCACGATATAGGTTTTTTATATTGGTCCATATGGATAATTACTGCCTATACATTATATATTTTTTACACTCCGTAAAATAAAAAATCTGTAAACTGGCAACTCAGTCGCCAGAATTTTATTATAGAATTTACAGTGTTTTTTTTTACAGCATAGTACTAAAAATGGAAAAGTGGCTCCACTTTTCTTACGGTACAATTCTGGCTAGTTTATTTTAAATCTATGGTTGTTGTTTTTGTGGTGTATTACTGTAACAATAAAATTCTGGCACCCGACCAGACAGTTTTTGTTTTTACTGTAAAATTTAATGTAGACATTTTACAATGTACAATTTAATGGATAGCTTGCTTTGAAATCATAAGACAAACTGATAGTTACCGTACTTCAGACTATAGAACGCACTATATAAGCCGCACCCACTTAACTTCATAAGAAAAAACTATTTTCCATATATTGGCCGCACCGTCGCAGATATATACATTGCAAAATGAGTTATTTACACAGAAAGATTGTGTAAATGTTTATTTACATACCTTAATTAATTCCAAACGGTGTCTGTAACACGGCAGCAAAACAGCTGATCAAACAAAACAGAAGTCATCGTCATGCACCCAATCAGCTAAACAGACTGAATAATTCCACGGTGACGTTTTGGTGAATTTACTGAGGAATTTGTGAAACTGAAACAATACAAAAACACCATTATAAAAAGGCAATAATACTAACAAAGACACTTGAAAACGTGTTAGAGAATTAGCTAATGCTAACGACGCTAGCTTGATTACATTACGATAGCACGTACAAATATGCATGAAAAAAGTCCTACAGACATCACACATGGGACTGTTTAGCATGTGCGAATGGTTTTAGTTATATTTTAAAACTTACAAATGTTGCTTGGAGTGATGAATGAACAATCCATACTAGTAGAAATGCTATGCAATATTAGAAGACGGAACAGCACTTGCACTGAAAAGCACTAAACGGAAGGAAATACTGTAGACGGTCACTCCGCAGCACCTGCAGTCAGTAAACTTGTCCAAAAGATGTCACCATAGTACAAACAATGTACTACCTTTTCAGTGCATCTGCTTGTGTTTAATGAAAACGAGTGAGTGAGAGGGGTTGGGATATTATAAGCATCTGCTTCATCCAACCCCTTTTCAAGCCTTGCATAAATGTCTCTGCCAAAATGTAAAAAAATTTTAAAAAAAA